>NC_057813.1:344600373-344605210 GCF_018294505.1 Triticum aestivum
TCTCTTTCATCGGGAGGGGTGTGGCATACTGAAAAACGGGACTCCACGGGCTACTATTCATCTACCGTCTACTGCCTCGCTCCAGCCTCCACGAGCTACTGTTCATCGACCGTCGACCTCCTCCAGCCTCCACCTACGACTGTTCATCCACGACGTCTCCCTCCTGCCTCCACCAGCTACTGTTCATCCACGGGCTCCTGTTCATCCAACCTCCACTGGACTGTTCAACCACCCCTCCACGGGCTACTGTTCATCCAGCCCTCCACCGGCTACTGTTCAACCAGCCCTCCATGGGGTCCTGTTCATCCACCCCAACCAGCTCGATCGGGGTCTTTTCATCCAGCGGCAACGACCTCTATCCCCATGGGGTCCTGTTCATCCAACCCTCATCGGGAACTGTTCATCCAACCCCCAACAACGCACACTATTCATCAAGAGGCAGCAGGTTGATCGACTTCAGTTAGCAGCAGTAGTGAAGGAATCGTTCGATCGGATTCAGTTATCAGCCAGGGATCAATCGATAGCTCGGTTCAGTAACACGTAGCCAGTGCAATTGCTTGGGTTCTGTCGGTACAACAGACCCTAGGCCTGTCGCCCTGACTATGCACAAGCACAAAATCAAGATTGAAGCATCACACCAAGATGAACAAGGGACCAAGAGACTCGAAGAACCAACAAGTAGACCAGAGGGACGAAGACCAAGCCAGAAGAACAATATATCGGCAGGAAAGAAGCCTCCCTTGCTAGGTAGGTGAGCCTGTCAAGGGGCAAGGCCACCCCCAGAAGAAGATGACCAAGGCGTCCCGGTAGGGCCTGCCGGGACCTGCGGAGGCCAGATCGCCCCACCAACCACTCCACCACGACTCACGTCGTTGATCAGTGCGGTGTCAAGCCGCAGAGTGATTAAGTGGCAGCCATTCGCCACATGGAGTCCACTTCCCACCAAGAGAACCCGCAGACCACACCCGTCATATGACATGTCCAGCAAGCAGGCGTGGAGCAGGCTAGATAGCCCAGCAAGCCTTGCCGGGCAACCAACGACGTGCCGCTAAGCGGTGCGTTAAATGCACACCGTCAGCCTGCAGAGTTAGGTATGATAGCACTATTTGCTATCATATCAGTGTCTAATGACTAATTTGCCACTGTGGTGACCCTTTAACCTATAAAAGGAGGCCCATGGCAATAGTTCGAGAGGTTGGAAAATTAGATCACTCGCACCCCCGTACGCGCGTAGTCCCTGCTGCCCTGAGGCAACCCCTGCCGGGCAAATGTATTGTGCACCGCCCACATTTCCACCATCAATCCACCAAAGCAGGAGTAGGGTTTTACGCCTCATGGCGGCCCGAACCTGGGTAAAACTGCCCGTGTGATCTCTGCCGTGCTGCCCCACGTTGGTCTGCTCTTTATGCAACGCGACCCCCCCCCCCCTGCCAAACCAGCAAGGGACCTTCTTGGAACCATAGGTGGCCGTGGTTTCCTGCAACATCTTTGGCACGTCTGGTAGGGGGATCGCTTGTGCGAACCTGAAGACGTAAGCAGCGTGTCATATTTATCGCCATCTGCATCTTCGACGGCACCATCGACCATGGCGCCCAAGAAGAAACCAGCTTATTCGGCTCATCCGACCACCTCTAAGGCTCCACTGCCCACGGCCTCCAACGCTGCAGGGGACATGAAGACGCGCAAGGATGCGAACGCTGCTGGGGCCGTGGTCGGAGCAGGCGGCACCACCACCATTTCCCCCGCGGCCAACGTAAGAGCAGGAGACACCGAAGGAGAACAGGACCAGCAACACCTCGACGGCGGCACTCCACTCGCCGACGGGCTCAACCACAATGATGGCGCTCTATTTTGGGCGAACCGCTACTCTCTGACCGTCCCTGCCGCAGGTGCGACCGCTGCGTGTGCGCTTTCCCCCGAGCGAGTCGACCGAGCTAATGCGCCCAACGGACCTGATGGCCCTTGAGTGCCTCCGCCTCACCACCCTGCCACCCAGGTGGTTGCTCCGCAACAGCAGGGGCGTAGTGCTACCGCCGCTGGCTCCGTCCGGAGCCGAACAACGGCGCGATCGACTTCATCATCATCTATGCCTAGCACAGCCTCGAAGGCCATGGCGTGGGCTCAACTGCTGCTAAGGTTTCCACCGGTGGCCGAGCAGATGGACGAATGGCGTGCCACCATCCAAAGCCTGCTCTTTTTTGCCGAAGCCAAGGGCTCGTGATGGGCTGGCCCGCTGCAACCTCCCCAAGCGACGGCGATGGCCCATGCTGCTGTCCGTACGGAGGGAGCCGTCCCCATGGTGCAGTCCGCCACGGCAGCCACCAAGGGCGCGACCAAATCAAGACTCCATTGACATCTCGGTGGCCTCCTCAGATCCGCGAGTACATCTAGGCCAACGATGAACCCTGGAAGATAGGCGGAGAGGAGGTGTGTGCATCATCAAGCAGCGCCGCGGCGACCTCCTTTGAGCCGATGGGTGCGACGGCCCCAAGGTCGACAAGCCCGCGCTCGGTGTTGACGGGTCCATGCCTTTCAAGGTTGGCTGCCCTGCCTTCACCCATGAGCTATGGAAAGCCTGTTGGCCGTCCCTTCGCATGTTCAAGCTAGAGATACTTGAGAAGTACGACAGAAGGATGAAACCGACAAAGTTCCTGAGCATCTACACCGTTGTTGTTCAGGCTGCCGGGGGAAGGGATGAGAAGGTGTTCGCCAACTACTTTCCATTGGCCCTCAAGTACAATGTGAGGTCTTGGCTGATGCACCTACTAGAGAACTCTATTTTGTCATGGGCAGACCTGTGCCACAAGGTCATCAGCGCTTTCATGGGTGGCCACCAGGAGCCAGGCCATCCCAGCGATCCGCAGCTTCTCCAGCAGAAGGAAGGAGAGACCTTCCGTAAGTATTTACAGAGATCAACAAAGTTCATAGAAATATTCCAAATATCCATCCGGCTGCCGTGATAGCTGCCTTCCAGTCCAATGTAACTGGCGGATCCATTCCAAGATGAACGTGTGGTTGCCCAAGACTGAGAAGGAGCTATACACCCTAGTGGATAAGTGTGCTCGGATGGAGGAAGGAAGGAAGTTTCCTAGAGAGGAAGATTGCATCAATGTTGATTCAGAGGATGCCGATGAGTCCACCAGTCAGAAGAAGGGCAAGAAGCACAATGAGAAGCGGAGAGATAAGGCAATATTGACTATTGAAGGGTCAGGCACCCCAAGTACCGGCAAGATCGCCAAGGCTGAGGCCCCCGACAAGGAGGTTGCCATGTGCGTTGATTGTCGGGAAGCTGCGGCTGCCGAGAAGGCCAGAAAGGGTGATGGCCGTACTTCAAGATCCATCGGACCAAAGGCCATGACCTTCAAGAATGCTATCAGGTTGAGCAGCTAGTTAAGGGACAGAGAGCAGAGTATGAGAAGCGTGATAAGGAAAAGGGTCAGAATGTCACTAGCGGTAAGGGCCGAGGTGATGAAGCAAATCACCCCGGCAAACCCTTTTGGAGTAAAGGAAGACCTGCCAGTGGCAAGGAGAAGGAAGCCTGTGATGATGAGAGTGATAGAGGGGATGAAGAGGAAACCAGTGAGCAAGAGTTTTAGAAGGCCACTAACACCCTGTGCGTGCATCTCTGCACACCTCCCACCGCCAGCTCAAGCGGTCAGCACGGGAAGTCAATGACGTGGACCAGCACTAGAGGCCCGGACGCCACTCAAATTGTCCCGTACACCCATCATCTTTGACGAGGAGGATCACCCTCGCCGTACCACTCCGGTAGGGTGCCTGCCATTGTTGGTTTCTCCAACAATTCGCAACCTCAAGGTCACAAAGATGCTGGTAGACGGCGGGGCGGACTGAATCTGATCTCCCCAGCAATTATTAATAAGCTTCAGATAGCAGAGGAAGAGCTAGAGGTTACCGGCACGTTTCAGGGAGTTAATCCCGACAGGAGTCATCCTAAGGGAAAGATCATGTTGTGAGTAACATTTGGGGGAGAACTGAACTACCGGACCGAGAAGATTGTGTTTGACGTAGTTGATCTCCCCCTGTCGTATAATGGGATCCTTGGACGCCCGGCCTTGGCTAAAATTCATGGCGGCATCCCACTATGCGTACAACACCCTGAAGATGCCTTGGCCACTAGGAGTCCTCACCATCCCATCAGATGATAAAGATGCCATCATTTGTGTGGACAAGATGTACCGGGACGCGGTCGCGGCAGAGGCAGCGACAACAACAGTTCCTGCCAAGGAAAGCAAAGGAAAGAAGAGGGATTGTAGGACCTCCGGCAAAGATTCCGGGAAGACTACCCCCACCAAGTGCACGGCACCCGTTGACGACATGGCGGAGTGTTCCAACAACAAGAGATCCAAGGTTGCTGCTCCAGAAGTGAAAAAGGTCCCGGCAGGGCAGGCTGGTGTTGATGGTACTTTCACTATTAGCGCCACTCCCGATGACAAATAGGAAAGCACACTCGTTGCCTTCCTATCGGCGAATATCGATGTGTTTGCATGGCAACCATCTGATATCCTAGGTGTTCCCAGGGAGGTAATGTGACGCCCGGATAATTAAGCTACAGTAATCCTGGGCTAATGGTGCCATGTCACCATGGTTACTGTTGTTAACGTTGCGATGATTCGAAACCGTTTCAAAATTCAAATTCAAATTAATGTCAATAATAAAAGTTTTCAAAAATTAAAATAAAAATGTTCGGATTGTACTAAATATTACATAGATAATTATGGTGTAGAAGGCACAGTTTTATAAAATACATAAATATTTTAAATTGAATTAAAACAGAAGAGAAAATAAGAAAAGGAATCAAAACTAAAACAGAAAAAAA
>NC_057813.1:344605546-344609144 GCF_018294505.1 Triticum aestivum
GAGGCCCCGACGCCGTACGCCGCCGCCTGGTGCCGCCTCGACCCCGCCCCGCCTCTCCATCGCCGGACGCCTCGCCCCCCCTCGCTTCCCCCCCGATCTGGATCGGGGGAAAAGGCGCCCTGCCGCCGCCCGGAACCCCTGCCGGAGCCGCCCTGCCGCCCTGCCGTCGTTGGTGCCACCTGCGCCGCCTCGTCGCCTCTCCTCATCCCCGCCAGCCTCCCCAGGCCTCGTCGACGCTCGTCGTCCCCGCCGGCAACCTCCCCCGACGCCGCCCGGATCAATCTTCGCCGCCGAACAGGACTACTGTGACGCCCCCAATTCAATCGTACACTAATCATGCACGCAAATGTGTACGATCAAGATCAGGGACGCACGGGAAGATATCACAACACAACTCTACAAATAAAATAAGTCATACAAGCATCATAATACAAGCCAGGGGCCTCGAGGGCTCGAATACAAGTGCTCGATCATAGATGAGTCAGCGGAAGCAACAATATCTGAGTACAGACATAAGTTAAACAAGTTTGCCTTAAGAAGGCTAGCACAAACTGGGATACAGATCGAAAGAGGCGCAGGCCTCTTGCCTGGGATCCTCCTAAACTACTCCTGGTCGTCGCCAGCGGGCTGCACGTAGTAGTAGGCACCTCCAGAGTAGTAGTCGTCGTAGCCGAAGGTGGCATCTGGATCCTGGGCTCCAACGTCTGGTTGCGGCATCCGAGAAGAAGAGGAAAACGAGGGAAAAGAGGGAGCAAAGCAACCGTGAGTACTCATCCAAAGTACTCGCAAGCAAGGAGCTACGCTACATATGCATGGGTATATGTGTAAAGGGCCATATCGATGGACTAAACTGCAGAATGCCAGAATGAAAGGGGGATAGCTAATCCTGTCGAAGACTACGCTTCTGGCAGCCTCCGTCTTGCAGCATGTAGAAGAGAGTAGACTGACGTCCTCCAAGTAGCATCTCCAAGTAGCATCTCCAAGTAGCATCGCATAGCATAAACCTACCCGGCGATCCTCTCCTCGTCGCCCGGTAGAAAAGCGATCACCGGGTTGTCTGTGGAACTTGGAAGGGTGTGTTTTATTAAGTATCCGGTTCTAGTTGTCATAAGGTCAAGGTACAACTCCAAGTCGTCCTGTTACCGAAGATCATGGCTATTCGAATAGATTAACTTCCCTGCAGGGGTGCACCACATAACCCAACACGCTTGATCCCATTTGGCCGGACACACTTTCCTGGGTCATGCCCGGCCGCGGAAGATCAACACGTCGCAGCCCCACCTAGGCAAAACAGAGAGGCCAGCACGCCGGTCTAAACCTAAGCGCACAGGGGTCTGGGCCCATCGCCCATAGCACACCTGCACGTTGCGTGGGCGGCCGGAAGCAGAACTAGCCCCCTTAGTACAAGAGCAGGCTTACGTTCCAATCCGGCGCGCGCCGCTCCGTCGCTGACGTCTGAAGTGCTTGGGCTGATACCACGACGTCGGGATACCCATAACTACTCCCGCATAGATGGTTAGTGCGTATAGGCTCGTAGCCAACTCAGATCAAATACCAAGATCTCGTTAAGCGTGTTAAGTATCCGCGAACGCCGAACAGGGCCAGGCCCACCTGTCTCCTAGGTGGTCTCAACCTGCCCTGCCGCTCCGCCACAAAGTAACAGTCGGGGGCCGTCGGGAACCCAGGCCCACCTCTACCAGGATGGAGCCACCTGCCCCTTCAGCCCCCAACTCCGAACAGTATCACAGATAATGTAACTGTGTAAAGTATATCGAATATGCCCGTGATCACCTCCCGAAGTGATCACAGCCCAGTAGTATAGCATGGCAGACGGACAAGAGTGTAGGGCCACTGATGGAACACTAGCATCCTATACTAAGCAGTAGGATAGCAGGTAAAGGTAACAACAATAGTAGCAAGGACAGGCTATGCAGCAGTATAGGATTAAATGAACGCAGTAACATGCTACACTACTCTAATGCAAGCAGTATAGAATAGAATAGGCGATATCTGGTGATCAAGGGGGGGGGGGCTTGCCTGGTTGCTCTGGCAAGAAGGAGGGGTCGTCAACTCCGTAGTCGAACTGGGGGTAGCCGGCAGTCTCGGGGTCTATCGGAAAGAAGTAACGGAGAGGGAACACAATAACTAACAGAACAATCAAAGCATCACAAAGCGTAACAAGACAATACGCGGGGTTTGATGTGCCCTAACGCGGTAGTAAGTGATACCGACGAAGGGGGGAAACATTCGGGAAAGTATTCCCGGAGTTTCGCATTTTCGGACAGATGAACCGGAGGGGGAAAGTTGCGTGTTTGCTATGCTAGGGATGTGTGGCGGACGAACGGGCTGCGTATTCGGATTCGTCTCTTCGTTCTGAACAACTTTCATGTAGAAGGTATTTTCATCTGAGCTACGGTTTATTTTATATTAATTTTTAAAAGATATTATTAATTTCTTGAATTTAATTAATTATTTAATTAAATTCGAAACTGGATTTATGACATCGGCATGATGTCATGCTGATGTCAGCAGTCAACAGGGGTTGACTGGTCAACCTGATCAGTGGGTCCCGCTTGTCATTGACTGAGATTAACTAAAAGAGATTAATTAGTTTAATTAGTAATTAGGTTAATCTAATCAGGATTAGTTTAGTTAAACAGGATTATTAACTTAATTAATTTGCTAATTAATTAACTGATAATTTGTTTATTTACTTTAAATTCTCTTCTCTTTTTTTAAGGGACGGCCCACCTGTCAGGGGCACAATGTGCCCCTGCAGTGGCTGTGTGTACGCGGGGGAAAAGGGAGACAGAGGACTCCGGCGGCCTCATCTAGGAGCCACGGCGAGCTCCGGCGGGGCGCGCGGCCGTCAGCCGAACACATCGACCAGAGGTACGCGAGGTGCGACGTGGTATCCGGTAGCAGCAGGCAGAAGGGCGAGCGCGACGGACGGGTGAGGCGTGGCGGGTGCAGCGGGACGGCGACGTCATGCCGGAATGCGACCCCGGCGACAAAATGTTCATCTGCGAACACTTGGAGAACCAGCACGACGAGGCGCGTGCAGTGGTGTAAGCGGTTCGTGTAGGGGCGGGTGAAAGTGACCACGACGACGATGTCCGACAGTGGTGACGACTTGCCCTCGTCGGAGGTGAGCCAACGGGGCACGGGGAGGAGTGAGAAGAGGGTGAGGAGGACCGTGAGCTCACAGCGATGCTCGAGGAGGGGCTCGGTGAGGGTGATGGTGCAGCATCCGCAACGGATCCGGCGATGGCGTGCGGTGGCCAGCGTCGGGGAAGAAGCAGCGGGTGATGTGAGGGCGGCCTCCCAGCTCCGATCCAATGGCATAGACGAAGGAGAAGACGATGGCGCTCCTCCCGGTCAGACTCTCTGGGCGCGGGAAGGACGATGGCCATGCGGCGACCGTGGACAAGGTAACGACGATGGCGACGCCCTCTGGATCGAAGGGAGAGACGGGCGTCGGCGTTGGGTCGGTTACCCCCGATCCAGATCGGGGGGGAGAGGGAGGAGTGGACCGTGGGGAAGGGAGTGGGGGTCGTGGGATGGGGACGACGGGATCGGGATCGAGCCCGATCCAGAT
>NC_057813.1:344609478-344611112 GCF_018294505.1 Triticum aestivum
GTTGGGGGAGGGGGCTAAGCAGGAGGGTCGGGTGGGCCGTTTCGGTAGGGTCGGCAGGATGGGTGGGATGGGCCAAGGCCCATGGGAAGCCGCGGGGGTTTCCTTTCTTTTGTTTTGTTTTTACTTTTTATTTAATTCTTTTCTGTTTTAAATCAGTTTAAATTATTTAGACATTTTCTAAAAATGTGTTTACTTCACCATAATTATCTATGCAATATTTGGCACGGTCCGAACATTTTTGTTTTAAAGTTTGAAAACTTTGTTTGTTTGCCAAAAATTCAAGTTTGAATTCGAATCGTTTTCGAACTAATGCGAGATTAGCCACAGTAATCAAGGTGACGTGGCATCATTAGCGAAGGATTACTGTAGCGTAACTATCTGGGCGTCACAATTCTCCTCCACTACAAGAAATCTCGTCCCGAGATTTAAGAGGGGGACTAGGGGGAAAGGTCTGGTTATGAAATCTAACGGATCTTCTCATCTTTGGTTGATTTTTCGAAGAGGTTGATCCCTTTCATTGATTTCTTCATTTCTCTACTTCAAGTCGTCATCCTTTCTTTGGGATCTCCATCGTCCTACGAACGCGACCAAGGGCAAAAACTCCGGAAGAATGCATTTGCACAAAGCTGGGCATCTGACGGTGAACTCAATGGGAAATACACAAGGTACCCCACGAGTTATATTTCAGTGAATTTGTTGAGTGCAATAGACGATTGTACCAAAGTTTCAAACGGTTAGGCAATCGTTCGATGCCTGAAATAGGGCGTGAAAGGGGTTCAAAGCAACGAGAATAAGTATTGCGTTTGATACCAGATTAGATTACCTCTAGGAAGGTGGTTGGTGATCTTCATATGAAGCCAATCGTGAGGAATAAATTTAGAGATATGGGTGTACCGGAGAGTCAGGTTCCGATCCAGTGGACCTGTGGGTTATGGGACCACCATGTGGGTTAAAAGTAGGAAAGGGGCTGACATCTTGCACGGTCACGATAGCAAGGCAGGTCAGAGGGTAGTCTGTTAGTTATGTCGGCAACAACATCGATACCAAGGGCGAGGGACGAAGAGAACCATTTCCCTGCTCGTTGAACGAGGCGGACCATTAGGCAAAGTTCTCGTCCATCGGTGGCTACCGAAATGTCATCAACAATAGTAACAGGTTCTTGCTGACAGAATTGTACACCGAGGAGTTTACATAAGCAGTAGAATATTGCTGCTTAGATCATATAGATCACAAGAAAGGTTCAAACAACCAATGGAAAGTAAAATATGATTATCATATTAAACAGAACAATGGAAAGGAAAACGTGTTTAAACACATAATTCAGGGATATATCCTTCCCAAGGACAAGCAGAGCATGATATCCGTGGCAGGATATAATGTAGAAAACTCTTTAGGTACGGGAGAGAATTTTCATGACATTACCCATACAACGGTGTTAGGATAAATGATAAATAAAATTTAGCATCGTGCTTCAAATGTTCCTGTTGAAAATTGGAGTACCATTGACATGCTTCGAGATAGCATTGACATGGTCTTCAGGTGAAGATCAGACTTTGGAAACACGAAGGATCCATCAGGAATAACTTGTAGATTAAGTCTTACAATTTCCTCATGGATGAACGGATAACCTTGCT
>NC_057813.1:344611358-344617435 GCF_018294505.1 Triticum aestivum
ATATCTGACCGAGATTCATATCCAATTGGTGTCATGATACCTCAAACTCAGGATGCCTGAGAAGAAAAGGTGCAACACAATTGACGAGTTGACATTGTAAGATTTTCAGGAAATGAACTATGGAAGCGAGTTCCGAAACAAGAGTTCATCATTAAATCAAGGAGAGGTGAGGAGGTGACTAATTGACTCAGCGACAACCCATTGACATTTCCAAAAAGGATGGATTTCCACAACTATGTGAACAAGGAGATAACATTAGCCAGATCAAATGATATAAGGAAGTATGCTCGAGGAAAACATACACCATTAAAGATTGGTTGAAAGGTGCACCCGAAATATGGGTTGGGTTGCACGACCAATGTCAGAATGGTGATGCAATAATCAATAGCCTAAGAATGAACTTTCGACCATTAACTTCAAAGAGATAGGGTTGCTAGAAGGAAAGAATCCAAACAACATGGTTCACGTGTTGGTATCCCGGTTAGAATCAACACGGGGACCAAGAAAGAATGGTGAGGGTGAGAAGTATCACAATACCAAGAATTCATTAAGAGGTGGAGCGGTCCTCACAACATCCTTGACATAAAAGATGGTAATACTCCAAGGTAAATAAAAACAAATGCTGGATAGCAAGGAACTCAAGGTAGAACACAAAACACGGACAAGTTTGTGTTGAATGGAAGGCAATAAAGTGGTCGATGATAAGACAAATCATCGAGGGAAAGGATGGTATTTCTCATCATGAATTCTTGATACCCTGGAAGAGCTCAAAAATGTTGATGATGATCACGACACATTTGTCGAGAGGTTTCATGAGGATATAATCGCTCATCGACGACATCAAGCAAAAGGAAGGATGGAGCGAAAAGTTATTAAAACTACGGATACGACACAAACTCGGAATCAAGCTTGTTGGTCAAGGCGAAATGATATGAGAAGAAGAGTCGATGTAAGCTTAGCTCCTCGTCGAAAATTGTGCTTCGAAAAGGACCTGATAGTACAGTTAAAAAGTTGCACGATAATGATATAGCCGATAAGGCTAGGAATGACGTGATCGGGTACAAACTTGTACTTAAAGAAGATTACTGAGAGTTGTTGAACAGTAGTGCGGACTCGGTTCAGTTATCGATGTCTTTGAGTGTTTAATAACTCAGAGCCCATGAGAAATTGTAATCAGTGAGAATGTAGTACATGATGAAGAACTCATAAGGAGTTATGCAGTTCCAAGATAATCTCGAGATACCAGGGGGTAATACTCGACGATAGTCTAAAGTAGAGCTTAGACTGGGGTATTGCTCTAAAGAAGGGAAGTGCTTAAACTTGCACGAGAAATGGTATTTCAAGGAGATCATGGTCGGAACCACGATTGCAAAAGGCCAAATCCCAGATATAAGAACTTATACCAAGGGAATAATTAATTTAAGAGAAGCTTTAATGATATGATCTACATCATGTCCATGGGCATGAACACAAAGTTCAAAGTCGACTCCCACTTCTTCAATGCATAACCTTTCATTCACCTCTCGTATTTCGAAAATGACATTAGTTGTTGAAAGTGTTTTTTTTACCTGGTGCAATACCAGATAAATATGACCCGTGTAATCTTTCGGGTTCACACGGATTAGGGAAGGCGTAGGTTCAACCCATCAGGGCATCTTAGGAACATATACCACAAACTTCAATAGTAAATACCACCAGCTCGAAAGCAGAGCATGGTTGGCCAAGCAGATGATACAATTTACCAAAGGCACTATGTATCAGGGGAAGAACTCACAAGGTGATTGAATATGAAGGACACTGTCGGATAACAATCCAACAATGGATCAGGCGATCCACAACGGAGTTGAGGTGAGTATCGGTATTCCAGAAAGAATGCACGGGCATCATATTATAGAACATCGGAATAATTCGATGCTTAGATAACAAAGGAATTATGATTTCCAAAACAAAAGATCAGAAGCAGTCGCTCTGACCAAGGATGGATAAGTTGGATAAACCAGAGGCACAATTGGCGACAAATAGTTTGGTCGAGAACTAGCTCATGTTCAAAAATGATGTCTCAGTCGGAAAGATAAGTTAGAAGGGTTGATAGATGATTGTGTGCATTCGCACACATGTTGAATCAATAGGATCAAAATGATGGTGTCAAAAGATACTAGTGAATATTGCCAGATATATGGGAAGCATCCATAATGCTAGTAGACAAGTATTTGCAGAGCAATAAAGCTGCTAAGGATTTTCTGAGGATTGAATAGTATTTCAAGGACTTTTGTGAAACACCTGAACAACTGGGATGAGCGGATACTCGGAAGGTGCCAGAAGTTATTCTTAGGGGTATTCAGGTGGCAAAGAACTGCAAGGCAGTAGGCACAAAATATTCTCAGGGTATCTTGTAATAACAAGATCGACTGAGAATAAAAGTAAGCACGACAGGTGTAAGTATTTATCCATAGGGATATTTCAGTGGTAGGGAATTGCAAAGGCAATGGGCACAAGGTCTCAAGAGAAAATCGGAGAGTATCTTCGAAATCTTCTGGTGCAGTCGGTGATCATCAGGACTGAAGGGCCTCTCCGGGAGAAAGTATTTTCGAGAACCTAAAGTTAGATTTTTGTAAAAATCGTTTAACCCGAATAGAAGAGAGTTCAGAATCCCAGAGTAAAGGTCGAGGAGTAAAAGATCCTAGTACCACCCAATGGCGACGTGGGCCCATGGGCCGCACAACCATGTTAGTAAAAGTTTTGCAATGTCTAGACTCGACTTCGGCCAAGGAGTGTGGAAGGGGGATTCCTACAGGCAGTCGGCTCTGATACCAACTTGATCACCTGTGACGCCCCCGATTCAATCGTACACTAATCATGCACACAAATGTGTACGATCAAGATCAGGGACTCACGGGAAGATATCACAACACAACTCTACAAATAAAATAAGTCATACAAGCATCATAATACAAGCCAGGGGCCTCGAGGGCTCGAATACAAGTGCTCGATCATAGACGAGTCAGCGGAAGCAACAATATCTGAGTACAGACATAAGTTAAACAAGTTTGCCTTAAGAAGGCTAGCACAAACTGGGATACAGATCAAAAGAGGCGCAGGCCTCCTGCCTGGGATCCTCCTAAACTACTCCTGGTCGTCGCCAGCGGGCTGCACGTAGTAGTAGGCACCTCCAGAGTAGTAGTCGTCGTAGCCGAAGGTGGCATCTGGATCCTGGGCTCCAACATCTGGTTGCGGCATCCGAGAAGAAGAGGAAAACGAGGGAAAAGAGGGAGCAAAGCAACCGTGAGTACTCATCCAAAGTACTCGCAAGCAAGGAGCTACACTACATATGCATGGGTATATGTGTAAAGGGCCATATCGGTGGACTGAACTGCAGAATGCCAGAATAAAAGGGGGATAGCTAATCCTGTCGAAGACTACGCTTCTGGCAGCCTCCATCTTGCAGCATGTAGAAGAGAGTAGATTGACGTCCTCCAAGTAGCATCTCCAAGTAGCATCTCCAAGTAGCATCGCATAGCATAAACCTACCCGGCGATCCTCTCCTCGTCGCCCTGTAGAAAAGCGATCACCGGGTTGTCTGTGGAACTTGGAAGGGTGTGTTTTATTAAGTATCCGGTTCTAGTTGTCATAAGGTCAAGGTACAACTCCAAGTCGTCCTGTTACCGAAGATCACGGCTATTCGAATAGATTAACTTCCCTGCAGGGGTGCACCACATAACCCAACACGCTTGATCCCATTTGGCCGGACACACTTTCCTGGGTCATGCCCGGCCGCGGAAGATCAACACGTCGCAGCCCCACCTAGGCAAAACAGAGAGGCCAGCACGCCGGTCTAAACCTAAGCGCACAGGGGTTTGGGCCCATCGCCCATAGCACACCTGCACGTTGCATGGGCGGCTGGAAGCAGAACTAGCCCCCTTAATACAAGAGCAGGCTTACGTTCCAATCCGGCGCGCGCCGCTCCGTCGCTGACGTCTGAAGTGCTTCGGCTGATACCACAACGTCGGGATACCCATAACTACTCCCGCGTAGATGGTTAGTGCGTATAGGCTCGTAGCCAACTTAGATCAAATACCAAGATCTCGTTAAGCGTGTTAAGTATCCGCGAACGCCGAACAGGGCCAGGCCCACCTGTCTCCTAGGTGGTCTCAACCTGCCCTGCCGCTCCGCCACAAAGTAACAGTCGGGGGCCGTCGGGAACCCAGGCCCACCTCTACCGGGATGGAGCCACCTGCCCCTTCAGCCCCCAACTCCGAACAGTATCACAGATAATGTAACTGTGTAAAGTATATCGAATATGCCCGTGATCACCTCCCGAAGTGATCACAGCCCAGTAGTATAGCATGGCAGACGGACAAGAGTGTAGGGCCACTGATGGAACACTAGCATCCTATACTAAGCAGTAGGATAGCAGGTAAAGGTAACAACAATAGTAGCAAGGACAGGCTATGCAGCAGTATAGGATTAACTGAAAGCACTAACATGCTACACTACTCTAATGCAAGCAGTATAGAATAGAATAGGCGATATCTGGTGATCAAGGGGGGGGGGCTTGCCTGGTTGCTCTGGCAAGAAGGAGGGGTCGTCAACTCCGTAGTCGAACTGGGGGTAGCCGGCAGTCTCGGGGTCTATCGGAAAGAAGTAACGGAGAGGGAACACAATAAATAACAGAACAATCAAAGCATCACAAAGCGTAACAAGACAATACGCGGGGTTTGATGTGCCCTAACGCGGTAGTAAGTGATACCGACGAAGGGGGGAAACATCCGGGAAAGTATTCCCGGAGTTTCGCATTTTCGGACAGATGAACCGGAGGGGGAAAGTTGCGTGTTTGCTATGCTAGGGATGTGTGGCGGACGAACGGGCTACGTATTCGGATTCGTCTCTTTGTTCTGAACAACTTTCATGTAGAAGGTATTTTCATCTGAGCTACGGTTTATTTTATATTAATTTTTAAAAGATATTGTTAATTTCTTGAATTTAATTAATTATTTAATTAAATTCGAAATTGGATTTATGACATCGGTATGATGTCATGCTGATGTCAGCAGTCAACAGGGGTTGACTGGTCAACCTGATCAGTGGGTCCCGCTTGTCATTGACTGAGATTAACTAAAACAGATTAATTAGTTTAATTAGTAATTAGGTTAATCTAATCAGGATTAGTTTAGTTAAACATGATTATTAACTTAATTAATTTGCTAATTAATTAACTGATAATTTGTTTATTTACTTTAAATTCTCTTCTCTTTTTTTAAGGGACGGCCCACCTGTCAGGGGCACAATGTGCCCCTGCAGTGGCTGTGTGTACGCGGGGGAAAAGGGAGACAGAGGACTCCGGCGGCCTCATCTAGGAGCCACGGCGAGCTCCGGCGGGGCGCGCGGCCGTCAGCCGAACGCAGCGACCAGAGGCACGCGAGGTGCGACATGGTATCCGGTAGCAGCAGGCAGAAGGGCGAGCGCGGCGGACGGGTGAGGCGCGGCGGGTGCAGCGGGACGGCGACGTCATGTCGGAATGCGACCCCGGCGACAAAATGTTCATCTGCGAACACTTGGAAAACCAGCACGACGAGGCGCGCGCAGTGGTGTAAGCGGTTCGTGTAGGGGCGGGTGAAAGTGACCACGACGACGACGTCCGACAGTGGTGACGACTTGCCCTCGTCGGAGGTGAGCCAACGGGGCACGGGGAGGAGTGAGAAGAGGGTGAGGAGGACCGTGAGCTCACAGCGATGCTCGAGGAGGGGCTCGGTGAGGGTGATGGTGCAGCATCCGCAGCGGATCCGGCGATGGCGTGCGGCGGCCAGCGTCGGGGAAGAAGCAGCGGGTGATGTGAGGGCGGCCTCCCAGCTCCGATCCAATGGCATAGACGAAGGAGAAGACGATGGCGCTCCTCCCGGTCAGACTCTCTAGGCGCGGGAAGGACGATGGCCACGCGGCGACCGTGGACAAGGTAACGACGATGGCGACGCCCTCTGGATCGAAGGGAGAGACGGGCGTCGGCGTTGGGTCGGTTACCCCCGATCCAGATCGGGGGGGAGAGGGAGGAGTGGACCGTGGGGAAGGGAGTGGGGGTCGTG
>NC_057813.1:344617779-344739847 GCF_018294505.1 Triticum aestivum
AAGGCCCATGGGGAGCCTCGGGGGTTTCCTTTCTTTTGTTTTGTTTTTACTTTTTATTTAATTCTTTTCTGTTTTAAATTAGTTTAAATTATTTAGACATTTTCTAAAAATGTGTTTACTTCACCATAATTATCTATGCAATATTTGACACGGTCCGAACATTTTTGTTTTAAAGTTTGAAAACTTTGTTTGTTTGCCAAAAATTCAAGTTTGAATTCGAATCGTTTTCGAACTAATGCGAGATTAGCCACAGTAATCAAGGTGACGTGGCATCATTAGCGAAGGATTACTGTAGCGTAACTATCCGGGCGTCACAACTACCTCGTCGGACTGCCTCCCCGACGCCATCGTCTCCGTCCTCCGCCCCAAGCCCCGCTGCCCCAGACCCTACTCCCCCTGTGAGGCCCTCTCCTCCTCTCTCCCTCGCGTGCACGCGCTCACGCACCGGCGCCCCTCGCGCACCCACTAGGGCCGTGCCCCGCACGCGCCCATCCCGCATCGGCGCCCCTGGCGCCCGCACAGCTCCGTCCCTGCTCCCTCGCCTCCGTTGCCCCCTGTTCCCCCGCAAGTGCGCCTCCCGTCCTCTGAACTTGGCCGCGGCCCCCCTCCCGCGGCTCCCTCTGCCGCACCGGAGCCCCAGCGGTGGCCGCTGGTTGATCCCGTGCCTACTCCCGTTGTCCACGGGCGAGGCCACCAGACGGGCACCCGCCCGCACCCGCTAAGGCCCCTGGGGCCTATGACAGAAGGGCCCCATGCCCACAACGTTTTATATAAAAAAAGGAATTAAAAATAAAAATAATAAATAAAAAAATGATTTAATAAAATTAATTAATAATTAATTAATTATCTAATGAATTAATTAAGTTAATTAATCCAGTTTAATTAATTTAATTAACTAGTTAGGTTAATTAAATAGTAATTAAATTAACTAATCTGTAATTAACCTAACAGAGAATGACAGGTGGGTCCCACTGGACCCACATGTCAGGTTGACCAAGTCAACTCTGTTGACTGCTGATGTCAGGATGACATCATGCTGACGTCATAAATCCATTTTTCGAATTAATTAAATAATTAATTAAATTCCAGAAATTAATAAAATCTTTAGAAAATCGTATCTTTTAATCCGTAACTCGAATTAAAATATTTTCAACATGAAAGTTGCTCAGAACGACGAGACGAATCCGGATACGCAGTCCGTTCGTCCGCCACGCACCCCTAACATATCAAACTCACAACTTTCCCCCTCCGGCTCCTCTGCCTGAAAACACGAAACACCGGGAATACTTTCCCGGATGCTTTCCCCCTTCGTCGGTATCACCTACTACCGTGTTAGAACACGTCTAGCTCTGCTTGTTGTCCTGTTATGCACTTGCTTGCTATGTATTTACTGTTTCTCCCCCCTCTTCTCTCCAGTAGACCCCGTGACGATGCTGATGCCCCTGTGGTCGACTACATCACCGACGACGCCTCTCTCTTGCTAGAGCAACCAGGCAAGCCCCCCCCCCTTGATCACCATATATCGCCTATTCTCCTCTATACTGCTTGCATTAGAGTAGTGTAGCATGTTACTGCTTTCCGTTAATCCTATTCTGATGCATAGCATGTCATTGTTGCTACAGTCATTGATACCTTACCCGCAATCCTAGATGCTTAGTATAGTATGCTAGTTTATCATTATTGGCCCTACATTCTTGTCAGTCTGCCTTGCTATATTATTGGGCCGTGATCACTCGGGAGGTGATCACGGGTATATACTATACATACATACATACTATACAGATGGTGACAGAAGTTGGGTCAGCTCGATGAGTACCCGCAAGTGATTCTGATGAGGGGGCTGAAGGGACAGGTGGTTCCATCCCGGTAGAGGTGGGCCTGGGTTCCCGACGGCCCCCGACTATTACTTTGTGGCGGAGCGACAGGGCAGGTTGAGACCACCTAGGAGAGAGGTGGGCCTGGCCCTGCTCGGCGTTCGCAGATATTTAACACGCTTAACAAGATCTTGGTATTTGATCTGACTTGGCTACGAGCCTATACGCACTAACCATCTAAGCGGGAGTAGTTATGGGTATCCCGGCGTCGTGGTATCAGCCGAAGCACTTCTGACGTCAGCGATGGAGCGGCGCGCGCCGGATTGGACTGGAACGCCTGCTAGGCTAGGTCTGCTTCCGGCCGCCCTCGCAACGTGCAGGTGTGCTATGGGCGATGGGCCCAGACCCCTGTGCGCTTAGGTTTAGACTGGCGTGCTTGCCTCTCTGTTTTGCCTAGGTGGGGCTGCGACGTGTTGATCTTCCGAGGCCGGGCATGACCCAGGAAAGTGTGTCCGGCCAAATGGGATCAAGCGTGTTGGGTAAGTTGGTGCACCCCTGCAGGGAAGTTAATCTATTCGAATAGCCGTGATCTTCGGTAACAGGACGACTTGGAGTTGTACCTTGACCTTATGACAACTAGAACCGGATACTTAATAAAACACACCCTTCCAAGTTCCACAGACAACCCGGTGATCGCTTTTCCACAGGGCGACGAGGAGAGGATCACCGGGTAGGATTATGCTATGCGATGCTATTAGAGATGCTACTGTGATGCTACTGGAGATGCTACTTGGAGATGCTAATTGGAGGACGTCAATCTACTCTCTTCTACTTGCTGCAAGATGGAGGCTGCCAGAAGCGTAGTCTTCGACAGGATTAGCTATCCCCCTCTTATTCTGGCATTCTGCAGTTCAGTCCACTGATATGGCCTCCTTACACATATACCCATGCATATGTAGTGTAGTTCCTTGCTTGCGATTACTATGGATGAGTACTCACGGTTGCTTCCCCCCCTTTTTTCCCCTTTCCTTTCTTTTTGGTTGTCGCAACCAGATGCTGGAGTCCAGGAGCCAGAAACCACCGTCGATGATGACCCCTACTACACCGGAGGTGCCTACTACTACGTGCAGCCCGCTGACGACGACCAGGAGTAGTTAGGAGGGTCCCAGGCAGGAGGCCCGCGCCTCTTTCGATCTGTATCCCAGTTTGTGCTAGCCTTCTTAAGGCAAACTTGTTTAACTTATGTCTGTACTCAGATATTGTTGCTTCCGCTGACTCGCTATGATCGAGCACTTGTATTCGAGCCCTCGAGGCCCCTGGCTTGTATTATGATGCTTGTATGACTTATTTATATTTTAGAGTTGTGTTGTGATATCTTCCCGTGAGTCTCTGATCTTGATCGTACACATTTGCGTGCATGATTATTGTACGATTAAATCGGGGGCGTCACAGGTAATCAAGCACCACCTTGTTGTCTGCCCACACACCAGACCTGTTAAGCAGAAAGTCCAAAAGAAGGCCTTGGAGAGGTAGCAGTTTATTGCAGAAGAGATCAAGAAGCTTGAGGCAGCAGGTTTGGTAAGAGGAGTGCTACATCCCACTTGGCTAGCAAACCCAGTGGTAGTCCGGAAGGAAAACGGGAAGTGGAGGTTGTGCATTGATTTCACATACCTCAACAAGGCTTGCCCGAAGGACCCGTTTCCCTTGCCGCGTATTGATTAGATTGTGGATTCCACTTCAGGCTGTGATTTGCTCTCATTTCTGGATGCCTATTCTCGATATCACCTATCGCGACCTATTTCCGGGTGTTAATTCCCAGAAAATGGCCCTTGTGCTCATCAGCCCCAGGATTACTGTTAGCTGATGAGGCACCAACTTGATACAGAAATTCCAAGCAAAACACAAAATATGTAGTACAAGACCATTCTGGTCTGTGAGTTCAACAAATGGTTTCTAGTGGTTGATGGCGGAAGCGGGTTGTGAATCATCAGTGTCTATGGGACTCCATTTCCCACAGGAACAGCTGACCAGGTTAACTCCTATCTTCGCGAGGTTGCTATCACCATTGCTTAGGTTCCGGGGCTGTCATCACGGTCGCTCCTCTCCGCGCAAGAAATCTGGCCAAGACAATAGCCAGGGACAAGCCAGTGAGTACTTTGAATGTACTCGCAAACATTATGAACACGGGTATAATATAACAACGATGTTCCGAAATATTTATGCTCATGACGTCAATCACAAAAGGTAAATAAATCTCTGATGCATGTAAGCAGGTTATTTATGAAAATGCAATAACATATTAATAATAAAAGGCACCGATCGGGTGTCTCAAGCGACGCCTCAAAAGGTCAGTAAATAAAGAGGAATACCTCAGTCGGGCGTCTGAGCGACACCACATAAAGGGCTTATAAAAGAAATGCCACAGTCGGGCGTCTTAGCGACACCACATAAAGGGCATATAAAAGAAATGCCACAGTCCGGCGTCTCAGCGACACCACATAAAGGGCTTATAAAAGAAATGCCACAGTCGGGTGTCTCAGCGACACCACATAAAGGGCTTATAAAAGAAATAACAAGCATGCCACAGTCGGGCGTCTGAGCGACACCACATAAAGGGCTTATAAATAATCACAGTGAATACCCAGGAGGTAAAACCATCCCAGGGATATTCGGTATTTCAATTAATATAAATGTGTTAGTCCATAATAAAAATGATCATCATCATAAGTCTCAAGTCACGATCCATGTTCTGGTTTAACCGTTTTTCTCCTCCGAAGACCGACACTAAGACCGACACTTGACCCATCCCAGACTGTAATCCTTAACCATGGACACGGCTATTCGAATAGGTTTAATCTCTGCAGAGGGTGTACTCTTTACCCACGAGTAACGGATTCCTTTAGTCGATCGGGACTAATTCTGTCTATGGCCTTTTTGTTGAAAACACCCTAACTTGCACACACCAGCTTAACTCACACGTGTCTGGAATCACCCACGACACCTATCAAGCAAACTCTAAGTGGGGAGGCTACAACCTCGCGTAGCATGGGATCAAATTTATATTGCGCGCTCTAAGGGGTGGCCTCCCCTCTCGGTCTCAACCGGAAACACCCATGCCCCCGGACCAGGTGCCCTGCCTACCAGCTACAACCAGTATCTTCCACCATGGCCTCTCTGTATGGTGTGTGCTAGAAAGAGGTTGACAACTTACCGAACCGTACTCTACTTGTTGTAGAGATGAGTGGTAGTACGAAACAAGTATGGGGGTTACTGGAACAAGACTCGATCTAGGGTCGACTCAGGAGGTTTAAGTATTCCCTGCATGATTAGCATAACGAATATATTTCATCCAACAGACAGAGTCACCACTCATCATACCCCTCATGCCATGCCGGACATACTCGTCTCGACGAGGAACTAGGGATAAGCTCGGGTCTACCCAAGACAGAGACTTTCCCGTTTTCCTTTCGGTAGGCACGAAAGGCATACGAGGACGATCATCATCCCAAGCATGTCCATTTCCAACAGCAAGGAAATTCCAATAAGAATTCATGCAAATGATCATATCACCACATAAAATAACGAGTCCTATGTAATGAGGTGGTGTCATGATTGTGTCAAAACAATGCATGCAAAATATTATGCCAGGGTTCAGGATGCTTGCCTTCAATGTGTGGAAAGGCAGGGTGCACTCCAAAACATTTGAAAGTTTTCTCCTCTCTCCAAAATCCTATTTAAAAATATTTTTGAATGAATATATAGTTTCAAAAACAGTACTAAAAACTTGTCTGAATTTTTTTGAAATAAATCTTAAAATAAACTAGACAATATTTGAGAGAGGTAGGAAAAAGAATCAACTCATTTGGAGTTGTATTTAAAAAGTTAAGCTCGGTCAAAGTTTAGTCAAAAATTTGGTTTTAAAATAAAACAGAAAAGAAAACGATTTGAAAATACACGTACACGTCGAAAGCCTATTTTGGATTTACGCTTCCACTTACCCTAGCATGGACGGTGCACGTGTCACTGACAGTGGGCCCCCCTAGCCCACTGGTCAGGTTTGACCAGTCTATCTCTCCCTCCTCTTCCTCTGCCCGAACGGAGGCGAGGCAACGGCGATCAACACCGGCGAACGGCGGCTCCCCGCGGGCTCCAGAGAGTCGGAATGGATCCGCAAGACCGGCCGGTTCTTCTGGTGATCGAGGGAGTGATGGGGATGGAGGGAGTCGTCGGCGACGAGCTTCGCGGCGGCCGACGGCGTCGGGAGTAAGGTGGTTTTGGGGCTGTGGTGGTTCCTGTCGTGGTTCTAAATCTGACAGTAGAGTGGGGGGTAGGTATGGAGAGGCAAGGTCCTAGCTATGGAGAGGTTGTAAACACAAGAGATGTACGAGTTCAGGCCCTTCTCGGAGGAAGTAAAAGCCCTACGTCTCGGAGCCCAGAGGCGGTCGAGTGGATTATGTGTATATGGATTACAGGGTGCCGAACCCTTCTACCTGTGGAGGGGGTGGCTTATATAGAGTGCGCCAGGACCCCAGCCAGCCCACGTAATGAAGGGTTTAAGGTACATTAAGTCTGGGGCATTACTGGTAACGCCCCACATAAAGTGTCTTTACTATCATAAAGTCTACTTAATTACAGACCGTTGCAGTGCCGAGTGCCTCTTGACCTTCTGGTGGTCGAGTGAGTCTTCGTGGTCGAGTCCTTCAAGTCAGTCGAGTGAGTCCCTCGTAGGTCGACTAGAAGGTGATCTCTTCTACGGGTGTCCTTGGGCAGGGTACTTAGATCAGGTCTATGACCCTACCCTAGGTACATGACCCCATCATTAGCCCCCGAATGGATTGAGGCTTGAGTGATGAAGGAGTTGATGTTGTTTCCGATTAGCTTTCGCATACTGGTCGTGCGTTGTTTTGAACCAAAAAATTCTCTTTGTTGATAGTGAACAACTTTTCTTCAGTCGACTCGATCCATTCTTTTTCTTTGTCGAGTGATCTTTTGGACTTTGCTGGTTTCCGAGCAACGGATCGCAGGAAATCCCGCGTCTAGCAGACTGATCTGCCGTTCGCGGATTCTGCGGGATACGGAATTTGGGGGAGCGCGCGAAGCGGAGCGGACCGCGGTGCTCGGATGGGACAGGGCATAGACGCCTCGATCCCCGCGCCGCTTTTTTCGCCACGTATCACGCCCGCGCAACTGTTTCAGGATATGATTAGATCGACCAGGCCCACCTGTCATCCACTCGGAAGGGATCTTATAAATGCGCCCGGCGAGGGTTTTTTGAACAGTGCCTCAGCATTCTCCCTCTGCTCCCTTCGTCTCCGCCCAACGCGCTCGCTCTCACCTCTGCACAACCTCTCCTCGCGCGCCTCGCCGGTAGCCATGGTCAAGGAGAAGACGGAGGCGCTGGAACGCGCGAAGAAGGCGTCGGCGATGGAGAAGGCGAAGGGGAGATCCACCAGCCGCGGCGGGTCTTCGTTTAGATCTCGCCTGCCGAAAGGCTGGGTCCAGGGAGATTGGATCCAGTCGAACATCACGGAGAAGGATCTCCTCAACATGGCCAACGAGGGCCTGATCCCTCATGGAGCTGCGAGGCTTCCGGGGAAAGAGTGGCAGCCCCAGCCGGAAGAGGGTGAGTGCGTGCTTCTGGCTACCCATGTCGACCGCGGATTTTCTTTGCCGCCGAGCACTTTCTTCCGTGGTTTCTTGAACTTCTTTGGAGCGCAACTCCACCACTTCACCCGAATTCTATCGCCTATCTTGCCGCGTTTGTGTCCATGTGTGAGTGTTTTCTGGGTTGTCGACCGCATTGGGGCTTGTTCAAGCACATATTCACGTGTTGCCCTTAGACCGTGAAGAAGGCGAGCCCAGGCGACGAAAAAACCCGAGTTGTCCAAATGTGTGGGGGTCTGGGGATCCAGGTGAGGAACAAGAGCACCTTCCCAGCCATGACATTTCCCGAGTCAGTCAGAGGCTGGCAGTCGACCTAGTTCTACTGCCAGGATCAGTCGACGCCGGGGCAGTTGAGTGGACTCCCTCAGTTCACCATGGGCCGAGTGAACAAGCCCTCCTCTCTGAAGGTGATTCCGGAGGAGAAAGCTGACGTGAAGATGCTGATGGAGCGTGTAGTTCAGTTGGTTCAGGATGGAGTGACGGGTATGGATCTCCTGGAGGTTTTTCTTAGGCGTCATATCCAGCCTCTTCAGTTCCGGAGCCATTGCATGTGGTTGTACTGCGGGACTGAGGATGTGACTCGGGTCAATCCAGAAACAGTCGACGATGCCACTCTGGAAAGGTGGATGGCCGCTGTTACTGGGAACAAGGATAACCCTCACGGAGCCAGAAGGATTCCTCCACTCGACTGCCACAGTGATCCAAACAAGGTATGTCTGCTCCACTTCCCATTGTATTCTCGTCACATTTATTTCTGTTTTCTCTGCCGATCGGTCGACTGATCTTTGTCTTGATGTCTATCAGGCCCTCACTGAGCTGTACTCGATGCCCAACGAAGCACAGGCTCCGACTGAGGAGGGAGAAGCGAGCGGGGGCGAGAGCTAGGAGGAGGAGTGGGACTCGGACGCCGCTGAGGATGATGATGATGATGATGATGACACTGATGACGATGATGATGATGTTGATGAGGACGAGGAAGAGGAGGAGGAGGAGGTTGCACCACCGCGCTCGGAAAGGCGGTCGAAGCTTGTCCATGACCCTGCGACTGAACATGGCAAGGGGGTTGCGACTGTCACACAGTCGACCAAGCGCCCTCGGACCACCTCTCCGGCGCCGACTGAAAAGGCGTCGAAGCAGCCCAGGGCGGCCCCGTCAAAGCCGACCAAGCACCTGCCGAAGACGAAGGTGTCCATCCCCACCATATCAAGGTAATCATGTTGCTTAAGTCTTCTTGTTTTGTGTGAACTTTATCTCTGGTTGGCGCTAGAGTTATTCGACTGACTCTTTGGAGTTGCAGTGCTGCTACTTCTGAGACCTCAGCCCGGGCTGACGATCATGAGATGGAGGACGCAACAACCTCAAAACCTGGTACTATACTCTTAACCCCGTTTCTAGTCGACTGACTCATGATCTCTAATTCTGATTCTTTTCTGTAGCTCCATCCAATGTTGTTATCACTCTCCCTGATGATGATGAAGATGAGGAACCGCTGAAGCACAGAATGAGAAGAAAAGCGTCTGCCAGCAGGGTGCCCCAGGATGTGACGGTGCCTGAGACTCTGGTCGCGGAGGAGGAGAACACCACTCGACACACTGTGTCCTTCGCAGATCCACTGACGAGTGCTCTGCAGCCCTCCCTCTTCACGACGCACCACGTCCCAGAGGACCAAGCTGGCGCCGCGAAGGAGGCGATACGCCAGGCAGGGATCATGATGGAGCAGTTGAAGACCATCCGGGATGCGAGCCAGGCAGCTTACGACGCCAGTTCCGCCCTTCAAAGCAATGTTCAGGTCAGTCGACCACCGCTTGTTTTCTTTCCAGAATTTATAGTAATCACCCACTGGGTGTGTCGATTTAAACTCCGTGTTAGCGGGGGCACGCTGAGTGCACCCGCTGGGTGTAGTCCCCAAGGCTAGGGTCGACTGCTGGCGGTCGGCCTTAGGCTTTATAATTTCAGTCTTTCCGTCATTCGACTATGGCGAATGGATTTCGCAAACCGGTGGGGGCACGCTGAGTGCACCCACTGGGTGTAGTCCCCGAGACTGTGGTCGACTGCTTGCAGTCGATTACAGTCTTAAAGAATACATCTCTCTTTTTTTTTGAGGTCGACTGGTCGACTCTGTCTCCAATAGGATTAGTGGGGGCACGCTGAGTGCACCCACTGGGTGTAGTCCCCAAGGCTAAGGTCGACTGCTGGCAGTCGGCCTTAGGCTTTATAATTTCAGTCTTTCCGTCATTCGACTATGGCGACTGGATTTCGCAAACCGGTCGACTGGTCGACTCTGTCTTCAATAGGATTAGTGGGGGCACGCTGAGTGCACCCACTGGGTGTAGTCCCCGAGACTACGGTCGAACGCTTGGATTCGGCTGTAGTCTTAGAAACGCGTGATTTTTCCTTTTCCACTCGGAAGTGAATTATCTTTGACATTTAGTCGATTGGTTCTTCGCAGAACTCCTGTGACCTTGCGGCTCGCTACACTGAACTGGAAAACAAGCACATTCAGCTCGAGCTGAATTTGAAGCTGGTTCAGGAGAATCTGACGAAGGCAAAGGAGGAGACCGAAGGTATGTTTGGTGAGACCTCGACGACTGCTTTTTCCCTTCATTTGTTTCAAAATCTGATCTTGCTGTAACTTGCAGGTAAGGTGAGGGAGGCCCAAAGGAAAAAAGACCTTGAACTAGCTGAGAAGATCAAGCTTGTTGACGAGAAGTTAGCTTCAGTCACAAAGCTTGAGCAAGAAAATGCTACTCTGAAAGCTGTTCTTGGGAAGAAAAATGATCTGGAGGTCTTCCTGAGTGGTCTTGCCAAGAAGCTGTTTCTTATGCTTGAAGGTAAACCTTCAACAATCATTTTCAACTGTGGTTTTTTTCATTCGACCATTGCCTTGACTCGGTGATCGTCCTTGCAGAATTTTGTCAAAACTTTGAAGAAGAGACTAGCCGGCTGGAACCAAACCTTGACCCCGTCAATTCTCCGGTGAACGACGAAGTTGCCATGAATGTTTTCCGACTGGAGTCCCGTGTTGCAGCTGCCGTGGACTATCTTGCAAGGCTGAAGGTCGCCACATCTCGCATCGACTCAACGCTCTGGCCCGGGGAGACACTCCAGAACGACCTCGAGTCGCTGATGGCTCGTTTGAACGCTGTCCCTGGTCGAGTGCAGGAGTGGAAAAAGTCCTCGGCTCGGTGTGGTGCAGATGTTGCTCTGTGTCTGGCCCGAGTCCACTGCAAAGATGCGCGAGAAGACAAGCTGGCTGCCCTCCGGGTGGCCAACACCAAGAAACACGACTTCAGGTCCTTTATGGAAACTTTCCTTGCTGCTGCCACTCGGATCGCAGATGGAATTGATCTTGATGAGTTTGTTGCACCTTCCAGCCCTCCACAGGAGGGGTAAAAAACTTCTTCTAAGCTCGACGCTTTAAATTTGCCTCGGTATGCCGAGTGGAGTTGTAACCGATAAACCTTAACAGGCTTAGCGCCTGAGCACTTTCGGTTCCTTTAGGTATCGATCTGAACTTGAATTTGGTGTTTGAATATGATTGCTTTTGGCTCGAAATGTCTTTTGCAGGTTCAAAGCAAGACGCTCACTGCAGTCGACTTATTCCTTAATCCACTTAGGCGAGCGCTGGGCTGCAGCTAAGCCTCCCGAGTGAGAGGTTTGCTCTTCACTCGGTAGGATTTTGATAACTTAGGCGAGCACTGGGCTGCAGCTAAGCCCCCGAGTGAGAGGTTTGCTCTTCACTCGGTAGGATTTTGATAACTTAGGCGAGCGCTGGGCTGCAGCTAAGCCCCCGAGTGAGAGGTTTGCTCTTCACTCGGTAGGATTTTTATATCTTAGGCGAGCACTGGGCTGCAGCTAAGCCCCCGAGTGAGAGGTTTGCTCTTCACTCGGTAGGATTTTGATAACTTAGGCGAGCACTGGGCTGCAGCTAAGCCCCCGAGTGAGAGGTTTGCTCTTCACTCGGTAGGATTTTTATATCTTAGGCGAGCACTGGGCTGCAGCTAAGCCCCCGAGTGAGAGGTTTGCTCTTCACTCGGTAGGATTTTTATAACTTAGGCGAGCACTGGGCTGCAGCTAAGCCCCCGAGTGAGAGGTTTGCTCTTCACTCGGTAGGATTTTTATATCTTAGGCGAGCACTGGGCTGCAGCTAAGCCCCCGAGTGAGAGGTTTGCTCTTCACTCGGTAGGATTTTTATATCTTAGGCGAGCACTGGGCTGCAGCTAAGCCCCCGAGTGAGAGGTTTGCTCTTCACTCGGTAGGATTTTTATATCTTAGGCGAGTACTTGGACTGCAGCTAAGCCTCCGAGTGAGAGGTTTGGCTTACCACTCGGTATGATTTTCATAACTTAGGCGAGTACTTGGACTGCAGCTAAGCCCCCGAGTGGATGTCTGGCTTACCACTCGGTAGGATTTTCATAACTTAGGCGAGTACTTAGACTGCAGCTAAGCCTCCTAGTGGAAGTCTGGCTTACCACTCGGTAGGATTTTCATAACTTAGGCGAGTACTTGGACTGCAGCTAAGCCTCCGAGTGGAAGTCTGGCTTACCACTCGGTAGGATTTTATTTAATCTTAGGCGAAACGGATTCGCAGCTAAGCCTCCGAGTGGGAGTCTGGCTCACCACCCGGTAGGATTTTATTTAATCTTAGGCGAAATGGATTCGCAGCTAAGCCTCCGAGTGGGAGTCTGGCTCACCACTCGGTAGGATTTTTACAAACTTAGGCGAAACGGATTCGCGGCTAAGTCACCCACTGAGGGGAAAATTTTATTGGACAAAATAAAAAGTGACAAAAATTATGGAGGAACTATGACACTATTATTTTGAAATCCATGAACTACAGGAGTACTTTATTGCAACTCATCCGAGTGATAAACTTAAGTGTAGAATGGGCGGAGTAGTTCCGCGTTCCAAGCTCGAGGCTCGTCGATATTATGTTCGACGTTGTAAAGACGGTACGCCCCGTTGTGGAGAACTTTGGTGACGATGAAGGGTCCTTCCCAAGAAGGAGCAAGCTTGTGTGGTTTCTTCTGATCCACTCGGAGAACTAAATCTCCTTCCTGGAAGGCTCGACCCCTCACATTTCTGGCGTGGAAACGACGCAAATCTTGTTGGTAGATGGTCGATCGGATCAGAGCCATCTCCCTTTCTTCCTCTAAAAGGTCGACTGCGTCCTGCCGCGCTTGTTCAGCTTCTGCTTCGTTGTAGATCTCAACTCGAGGAGCATTGTGGAGAAGATCACTCGGCAAGACTGCTTCAGCTCCGTAGACCAAGAAGAATGGAGTTCTTCCGGTCGACCGATTAGGTGTGGTCCGCAGTCCCCAAAGCACCGAGGGAAGTTCGTCGACCCAAGCTCCAGCTGCATGCTTGAGATCACGCATCAGTCGGGGTTTCAATCCCTTGAGAATCAGGCCATTGGCTCGCTCTGCTTGTCCATTCGTCTGCGGATGGGCGACCGAAGCGTAGTCGACTCGTGTGCCTTGAGAGTTGCAGAAATCCCTGAATTCTTCCGAGTCAAAGTTCGACCCATTATCCGTAATGATGCTGTGCGGGACTCCATATCTGAATATCAGTTCCCTGATGAAGCTAACAGCAGCACCGGCGTCAAGGTTCTTGATTGGTTTAGCCTCAATCCACTTGGTGAACTTGTCGACTGCCACCAGTACATGCGTGAAGCCACTTCGCCCTGTTCTCAAAGGACCGACCATGTCCAACCCCCATACTGCGAAAGGCCAGACGAGTGGAATGGTCTTCAGAGCTGATGCAGGCTTGTGCGACATATTCGAGTAGAACTGACATCCCTCGCACTTATCCACTATTTCCTTTGCCATCTCATTCGCCTTTGGCCAGTAAAATCCGGCTCGGTATGCTTTGGCCACGATGGTCCGAGAGGACGCATGATGACCACAGGTTCCCGAGTGGATATCATTAAGGATGATTCGACCTTCTTCTGGTGTTATGCACTTCTGACCAACTCCAGTCGCGCTTTCTCTATACAGTTGTCCTTTGATTACGGTAAAGGCTTTAGATCGACGGACGATCTGTCGAGCCTCTTCCTCATCCTCCGGGAGCTCTTTTCTCAGGATATACGCGATATACGGAACTGTCCAGTCGGGAATGACCACCAAGACCTCCATGACCAAGTCGACTACTGCTGGGACTTCAACCTCAGTCGGATCTGTGGCACTCTTGGGCTGTGGAGCTTCTTCGGTGAAAGGATCTTCTTTGACTGACGGAGTGTGTATATGCTCCAAGAACACACCACTCGGAATGGCTCCTCTCTTGGAACCTATCTTTGCTAGATCATCAGCTGCTTGATTTTTCAGTCGGGGTATATGATGGAGCTCCAACCCCTCGAACTTCTTTTCCAGCTTCCTCACTGCACTGCAGTATCCAGTCATGGCTGGGCTTCTCACGTCCCACTCCTTCATCACTTGGTTGACCACTAAATCTGAGTCGCCATAGACCATCAGGCGACGGACGCCGAGTGAAATGGCCATGCGCAATCCGTATAAGAGGGCCTCATACTCTGCCTCATTGTTGGAGGAATCAAAGTGAATCTGGAGCACATATCTGAGCTTATCTCCTCTGGGGGAAACCAGGACAACCCCAGCACCGGAACCATTCAACATCTTAGAGCCATCAAAAAACATGGTCCAATGCTCCGAGTGAACTTCAGTCGGCTGCTGCTGTTCAATCCACTCGGCGAGGAAATCTGCTATTGCCTGGGACTTAATGGCTTTCTTTGCCTCAAACTTGATATCAAGGGGAAGAAGTTCAATCGCCCATTTAGCCACTCGACCAGTTGCATCTCTGTTGTGCAAAATCTCTGATAGTGGAGCGTCGCTGACGACTGTGATGGAATGATCAGAGAAATAATGAGCAACCTTCTTTGTGGTCATGTATATTCCATACACAAGCTTCTGATAATGAGGATATCTTTGCTTGGATGGAGTCAAGACTTCAGACAAATAATACACTGGGCGCTGAACTTTGAAAGCTTTTCCTTCTTCTTCCCGCTCGACCGTAAGCACAGTACTGACGACTTGTCCTGTGGCTGCGATATAAAGCAACAGAGGCTCTTTGCTGATTGGAGCAGCAAGCACCGGCTGGGTGGAGAGCAGAGCTTTTAGCTCGGCAAACGCTGCATCAGCTTCTGGAGTCCACTCGAACTTGTCTGCCTTCTTCATCAGTCGGTAAAGAGGCAATGCCTTTTCACCGAGTCGTGAGATGAATCGACTTAATGCGGCCAAGCATCCAGTAAGCTTCTGGACATCGTGCACTCGCACAGGGCGTTTCATTCGGAGAATAGTGCCGATCTTTTCTGGATTAGCGTCGATCCCTCGCTCGGAAACGAGAAAACCGAGTAACTTGCCACCAGGAACTCCGAATGTGCACTTTGATGGATTGAGCTTGATATCATACCTTCTGAGGTTGGCAAATGTTTCGGCGAGGTCAGCGAGCAGGTCGGAACCTTTTCGTGACTTGACGACGATATCATCCATATACGCTTCCACATTCCGACTGATTTGAGTGAGTAGACACTTCTGAATCATTCGCATAAATGTGGCTCCGGCATTCTTGAGGCCGAATGGCATGGTGATATAGCAGAAGCACCCGAATGGAGTGATGAAAGCTGTTTTTACCTCGTCGGGTCCGTACAGACGGATCTGGTGGTACCCGGAGTAGGCGTCTAGAAAAGACAATCTCTCGCATCCCGCGGTCGAGTCAACAATTTGATCTATGCGAGGGAGAGGAAAATGATCTTTCGGGCAGGCCCGGTTGATGTGCTTGAAATCAATGCACATTCGGAGCGATTTGTCCTTCTTAGGAACCATGACGACATTAGCGAGCCACTCGGAGTGGTATATCTCTCGGATAAATCCTGCCGCCAACAGTCGAGCCACTTCCTCACCAATGGCTTTTCTCTTCTGGACGGCGGACCGCCGAAGATGCTCTTTGACTGGTTTTGCTGATGAGTCGACTCTTAGGCGATGCTCAGCCAGTCCCCTGGGAACACCTGGCATGTCAGCGGGCTTCCATGCAAAAATGTCCCAGTTCTCACGGAGGAACTGGATGAGCGCTTCTTCCTATTTCGGGTCGAGTGTTGTGGAGATGTGGGTCGGAGCTGCATCGGGGTCGGTCGGGTGAATGTGAACAGGCTTCGTCTCACCGGACGACTGAAATGCAGATTCTGTGGCGGGTTTCTTGGATCGCAGCAAATCACTCGGATCTGCGTTTTGCTTGTATTCTTCAAACTCGACCGCTGTCACCTGGGAATCAGCAATCTTTGAGCCCTTCTGAAAGCACTCTTCTGCCTTTTTCCGATCACCGGTGACAGTGATCACTCCTTTGGGGCCGGGCATCTTCAATTTGAGGTACACGTAACATGGTCGAGCCATGAACCGTGCATAAGCTGGTCTCCCCAAAATGGCATGATATGCACTCTGAAAATCCACGACCTCAAACGTCAACTTCTCTTTGCGAAAATGTTTCGAATCACCAAACACCACGTCCAGAGCTATTTGGCCGAGTGACTCGGCTTTCTTCCCTGGTATAACTCCATGAAAGCTCATGTTACTGGTGCTCAGTCGGGACATCGGAATGCCCATTCCTTTCAGTGTGTCTGCATACAACAAATTCAGCCCACTACCACCGTCCATCAGCACTTTTGTCAGTCGAGTGCCTTCGACAACTGGATCGACCACCAAAGCTTGCCTCCCAGGGGTGGCAATATGAGTCGGGTGATCAGATTGGTCGAATGTGATGGGTGTTTGGGACCATCTCAGATAATTTGCTTTTGCTGGGGTAACCATGTTCACCTCACGGTTAATGACTTTCAATCGACTCTTGCTTTCCACATCTGCAAAGATCATCAGAGTGGAGTTGACATGCGGATATCCTTCCTCACTGTCCTCCTTGTCCTTTCGGCCTTGTCCGACTCCTTTTCCTTGTCTTTAGACTGTTTTCCTTGAAACTGCTGGATCAGGAGTCGACATTGGCGAGTGGTATGCTTTGGGTAAATGATATTCCCCTCTTCGTCTTTCTTCGTGTGGATGTGACACGGCATATCCATCACGTCGTTCCCTTCTTTATCCTTTACCTTCTTAGGGTTCCAGGATCCTTTTGATTTCCCTTTAAACTTTCCCTGAGTCATGGCCAGAGCCTCTCCAGGAGCTGCCGGTTCAGCCTTCCGCTTCTGTTTCCGACTGGTGTTTCCCTTCTCCGACTGACTCGGCTTGTGCTTGCCGCTTCGGAGTCGGTCTTCTTCTTTGCCGTTGGCATACTTGGTAGCAATTTCCATCATCCGACTCAAGGTCATGTCTCCGGTTCGACCAAATTTCAAACTCAATTCTCTGTTCTTGACACCATCCTTGAAGGCGCAGACTGCCTGATGATCAGACACATTCTCCACAGTATGGTGCAAAGTGATCCACCTCTGAATATACTCCCCGAGAGTCTCATTAGTCTTCTGCACGCAGACTTGCAGCTCCGTCAATCCAGCCGGTCGCTTGCAAGTTCCTTCAAATGTTCTGACGAACACTCGGGACAGATCTTCCCAAGTGTAAATGCTGCTAGGACGTAACTGAGTCAACCACGCTCTGGCAGAACCTTCCAGCATGAGGGGCAAATGCTTCATGGCCACCTCGTCATTCCCACCACAATTCTGAACCGCCACTCGGTAGTCCTCAAGCCAAGTTTCAGGCTTAGACTCACCAGTGAACTTGCTGACTCCTGTTGCCAACCTGAAATTGGGAGGGATCACTGCGGCTCTGATAGCTCTGCTGAAACATTCCGGACCAGAAACATGCACTCGACTGCTCGTGGGCGCATCTCTGTCGGGTCCACCTCGATGGGCTCTGTTCCGGTCGACCAAGCCTTGCACGATAATGGATCGTGCGTCGAAGCCTGGTTCTCTGGGGTCGACTGGAACTCTTCGCCCCGCACTGAACTGACGTCTGTCATCTTGCTGCCGAGGAGCGTAAGACCCACCCCTCGGAGGGGAAGTGGGCACTCGTCGCCTATCATCTCGGTCGTGTCGGTCTCCATATTGGTCTCGCCGATTCTCACGCCCTTCACGCCGCGGAGGCGATCTGGGACTGTGAGCCGACTGAACCGTATTCGCAGCGACGGATCGACTGTGAATTCTGTTGCGCGACTGCGACACGGCTGAATTCTGATCTCCTGCTGCCCGGAGCAGATCCCTGATCTGCATCAAGCCTCTGCCAGCTTCCGACTGAGAGGGCTGGATGGACTCTGCTATACGGGTCGCAGCTGCTAAATTCTGGATTGGGGTTCGATATACCTGAGTCGGCGGGAAGAGTTGACGTCGACTGGCGTCGGGAACTCGTTGCCGCGCGCGCTCGTCGAGTGCTCGCTGAAGATTCTCCAAGCGAGCGCGTTCGGCCAAGTTGGCCAAACGTGCCTCCTCCAAGGCGCGAGCCTCGGGGGTTTCTCCTGCGATGGGAGTATGCAGGGCATCCACGTTCCTGCGGCGAAGTTCCTCTCTTTGTAGAGAGTCGAGTGGCTCGGGCTGGTACTCTTCGTGGTCTCGTGCGGGGTCGCCTCCGTCGCCTGCCCCACCATCACGGGCGAAGCCAGGGGGACTGCGGGGCCCGTCGACCATCAGGATTTCCGCCGCTGGATCACTGCTATCGCACTCGGATGCAGTCTCTACGGAGCCAGTCGACAGATCGAACAGGCCGTAGAGAGATTCGTCGGGCTCGATTGCCGCAACTTGGGTGGTGGCCGTCTGGCGAGCCACCGCGTGCCTCACCCACCACTGAAGCCTCGACCGGCCCGAGCGCTTGCGCTGGCGGGAGACCGGGAGGGTGGCCGATGGGGGAGTCGACCGATACGGGGTCGACGGTTGCCGCAGCAGAACGCCGCGGACACATGCGCGAAAATGCGTCGCACCGCGGACGGGGAGCGCATCAACGTCGAGAGGTGCCTCCTGGAGCCAGGCGGAGTCGTCGGCGACGAAGGTGAGAGCACCGAGACGGATCTCTCGACCCTCAACCAAAACTCCAGCAGCCACCATGATGAAAGTACTCGGAAGAATCGCAACTTCTCCACAAAATCGCTAAAACACCTGCCCCATGGTGGGCGCCAACTGTCGTGGTTCTAAGTCTGACAGTAGAGTGGGGGGTAGGTATGGAGAGGCAAGGTCCTAGCTATGGAGAGGTTGTAAACACAAGAGATGTACGAGTTCAGGCCCTTCTCGGAGGAAGTAAAAGCCCTACGTCTCGGAGCCCGGAGGCGGTCGAGTGGATTATGTGTATATGGATTACAGGGTGCCGAACCCTTCTACCTGTGGAGGGAGTGGCTTATATAGAGTGCGCCAGGACCCCAGCCAGCCCACGTAATGAAGGGTTTAAGGTACATTAAGTCTGGGGCGTTACTGGTAACGCCCTACATAAAGTGTCTTTACTATCATAAGGTCTACTTAATTACATACCGTTGCAGTGCCGAGTGCCTCTTGACCTTCTGGTGGTCGAGTGAGTCTTCGTGGTCGAGTCCTTCAAGTCAGTCGAGTGAGTCCCTCGTAGGTCGACTAGAAGGTGATCTCTTCTACGGGTGTCCTTTGGCAGGGTACTTAGATCAGGTTTGTGACCCTACCCTAGGTACATGACCCCATCAGTTCCTGATCAAAATCGAGCAGGGGGAAGGGTTCACGGGAGGAAGAGAGAGCTTCTGGTGGAGAGACTGGAGAGGGGGAGGCCCTGGTGGCATCGGAATGGCCGGGCAGTGGCGGCGGCTGCGGTTGCCGGAGATGGGGAAGGAGACCTCCCCGAGTTGATTGGCTGCCAATGGGGGTCCTAGGGAGATGGCTTGGGAGTGCCTGCGTGCGGGGATGAGCTCGGGGCTCCTTATATCGGTGGTGGAGGTCGGTCCCGAGGCGGCCGTCGATAGGGACGATGGTGAACCACCATTCTGTGCGGCAGGGCGACGTGGAGGCGACGAGAGCTAGCCGACGAGCAAGGGGATAAGCTTGCGCGGCTCCCAGGGGCAGGTGGCGAGCCGGGGTGGCTCGGGCGGCGCCGACCATGGCAGAGGCGCACTGCGGACGCCGGCATGCCGCCAAGAGTGCCTTGACGGCGGCGCTGTAGGGTGCCAGGGCCGCTTGGAGGTTTCTGGTGAGAAGGGGAGTGCATGGCGCGGCTTTGCAGTGTGGGGCCAAACCAGGGGCGCGACGCGGCGGCTCGGGTGCGCGGCTGCAGTTGGCGCGCTCTGGGCGCGCCCAGTGCACGCCCACCATCTGCTCGATGAAATGCCATGGCCTGCTAGGTGGCTTGGTTGGAGCTGGGGATTAGCAGGTCTAGTCTAGGGGTAGCTGGGATGCTAGTGGACATGCCTGTTGGGTCAGAGGATCAGGTCCACAATGCAAAACAAAACTCATGCCAAATCTGTCCATGCACTCCAGGTGTTTGACAAAATGCCACAGGCACCTAGGCTTTTCTTGGAGTGGCCAAATCCTCCAGATCCTAGTCTCTTTAGACGCACAAGAGGGTGGTGAGGTTAGTTTGTACAAAGCACAAACTTGTTAGTGCAAGTTTTGGAAAATTACAATTCTGGACAGGAGGTAAATGGCATCATCTCATGAACCAAAAGTATTCCAATGATTGCATGCTCCTGGACTTAGGGGTTTTGTAGGGTGGTCTACAAGCAGGGGAAGGAATCAAGGACCAAAGAGCAAGCTAGAATATGGATGCTGTACAAACCATCATGTTGGACCAGAATGAAGATGAGGTTGATTCACTCAAAATTTTCAAATAACATCACTGGGTTTTTGCATAAAGTTGAATCATATGCTACTACCAACATCCCATAATTTTGGTGGAAGCTAGAAAGAAATATTTAAATGAGTTGTAGTGCAAAATTGCCCACTGGACCAGAGAAGAGAATTGGGTGTAGAGCTCAAAATATATCATGAATAAAAGATACTTTTGCATAAAAGTGACTTTAAAACATCACTTGACACCTCCAAATTTTGGTTGGAATTTTAAGTGAATTTATCAAATGGTTGTAGTTAAAATATGGCCATATAACCTTGGAAAACCATTTTTCAAGAAAATAAAGATCAAGCAAATTAATTATGTAATTAGTTCTACTAATAAAAGAAAAGTTTTTCTTGAGAGGTTAAACAAACCCAATAACATATTTGAAAGGTTTTCTTTTTGAGGAAAACTCCATAATAACGAGAGAGAAAATGGTCCAAAAATCAAAAGGGAGCCCAGAAAATAAATTTTTTAATTTCCTGGCAAAATTTTAATTAACAAAACAAGGTCAAAATTTTGGGGTGTCACAACACTACCCCCCTTAAGAAAAATCTCGTCCTCGAGATTTGTTAAGAGCGGTTTTGAAAAACAAATACCCCACGGTTACGTGTCTTTACAAGCATGGTATGTGTTCGAGCGGAGGTGAGTCTGCTGCCGTGGTGCTGTGTGAAATGAAATAATCCACATCGTGAGAAGATATACAATGTAGCAACTCAGGGAAAAAAAATCTCACTCCGTGATTCTTCCCGAGAGAAACAGTAATAGTCAAACCGTAATAGAACTACTCACATTAATAGAAACTAAATAATTTACTCGCCGCACAAACTCGGGGTACCACACATAAGTTACAACACATAAGTAAAAGTTGCAAGAATAAACATAGCAGCGACGTCTATAATGCAAATGGTAACTGGACGGGGTCTCGAGAAAATATCTCTGGAACTGGAACGCACTCCTCTTCTATCAGGGAAAGCGGATTGATCAAACGATGAATGTGTCTCTCTTGGTCTGGCCTCAGTGGTGTGCCGATGGCGATCTGAGGATCTAAGTCCGCGAGACTCTGGAGGTAACCCATTACTCACTGGGTCAAACATTCTTCAGCGATGACGTACTCGACCAGGTTGCCAGTACTGGGTCTCTCTCAATCTGTCTACCGGGAAAAGATGTTACTTCTCCGGGTGCTGCACGGCTCGGAAAGTAATAATACCCTCATTCACTGGCATAGGGTACCGCGAATTGATGGCGAGCGAGTGCTTCGCAAGCAGCAGCTTCTATGGCCATATGTGGGGTTGGCATTGATTTCCCCATGAAGGAGACTTCCGTTGGATCTTGGTTGGAGTCTACAGGAGGGATGTGTACTGCTGCCCAATATTGCGAGGTGGAAGGTGTGATTCTCGATTTGAACAGCTCGTACTGGGGTGGCTGGGTAGAACCCATGGTACTGCAGGTAAAGTCCCATAATATTTTGACAAAGCTACCTGGGGTTGCATCTGGGGTTCTCAGATAAATACTGGGGTTCGGCATGACAGGAAAAAGGTTGTGAGGGTGGTGCACAAGGTGTGGGGTGCTTGGTAAGGTCACGAGGTGGCCTTTTTATAGCACTGGAGCTGGGTCATTTTACCGTGGTGAAAGGTAATAAATTTGCCAGCTTAGCTCCAAGGGTCGAGGTCAAGGCCAAAGATACATACCTCACTAAACTAACGTATCACTGTAGGGGTTGTCGGGGTGGTCTTGGTAGCTGAGCTTGGAAAAATATGCAACTGCGTGCTGACGCAATTATGCAAAGTTACTATCTAAAACAGGGGCACAACAACAGGCTATGTTAATTCACAAGGTCACACGGTTACAAAGCAAGGATACACTGAGACTTGGCACTACTCGGGTGACTTAGTCTACCTCGTTTATATCCAAACGGGCGTGCCTTGTGGATGTCGAGGCTTCTCCACGGTTCTCACCGTTGGAATTATCTGGAGATGGTGGAGGAACTGCAGGGTCGGGGTAGCGATGATGACCATCGCGGGGATTGTTAGCCACAATCCCGTTGGAGTGTGCTCCCAAAAGGCGATGAAACACTTCTGGGGTCATCAAAGCATCTCGGTTGACGGCTGAAGCTGACCTCAGGGTCTCGATCGGGTGTCCGAACAGTACGACTGGGTTGTAGGCGTCGGGCTCGTCTTCTCCTCCTGCTGGGGTTCGACGAACCAGCTCTCCACGGGCTGCGATCAGATCAATGGTGATTTGATCGAATAGTGCCTCTAGTGCACCTACATAGCGCACTAGGTGCAATAATGCAGGATCTGTCTCGTGATCTCTGTTGGCAACTTGGGGTGGTCTACCATACCCTTCGCGTCTAGGGTAGTAGTAGAACGAGCGATAGTTAACTCTGGGTGACAACTGCCGGAGTTGAACTATAGCTTCTCGCGCCGCTAGCTGGACGGCTTGTGGCTCAAAGGAAGTTGTCCTTCCGGTGAACCTGTAGGGGCGTTCTGGAGATAGACCCCTACCGTAGATGTGCACAGTGGCCCAGAATTGACGGCTTTCACCGCCCATGGGTCCTTGGTACACAACATATTCTAGGGGCTCTTCTAATGCATAGGCACGACGGGTGAGGTTTGCGAGTATGGTCACAAATCCTCCAAGGTTGGTTGCTGTGGTCTCATTGTGTACTACGGGGCCAGGCATTATGGCTCGGCTTGGGGTAGAGAATGTGTTGTGCTGGGTTGGGGCTAGCGTGCCCTTTTTATAGAAAAAAAGGGGACGGAGTCTTCCTTCGCACGCTTGTGAAGGAGACAACTTGGGTGCTGGTCACTAGCGCGTGATTGACAGGCTAGGTTGATAGGTTGGACACCGACTGCCAAAAGTGTCGGGGTCACTGTGTGGCTATCTTGCACGAGAAGCTTGGCTGGGGTTTGGTTAAGGTCTGGTAGGTTGGTTTGCCTAAGTTTTTCGACCTAGTTAAGATAGGATTAGCCAATGGTCAGCCTGGCTCTGATACCAAGTTTGTCGCGACCGGTTTTCCGGGTATTAATTCCCAGAAAATGGCCCTTGTGCTCATCAGCCCCAGGATTACTGTTAGCTGATGAGGCACCAACTTGATACAGAAATTCCATGCAAAACACAAAATATGTAGTACAAAACCATTCTGGTCTGTGAGTACAACAAATGGTTTCTAGTGGTTGATGGCGGAAGCGGGTTGTGAATCATCAGTGTCTATGGGACTCCATTTCCCACAGGAACAGCTGACCAGGTTAACTCCTATCTTCGCGAGGCTGCTATCACCGTTGCTTAGGTTCCGGGGCTGTCATCACGGTCGCTCCTCTCCGCGCAAGAAATCTGGCCAAGACAATAGCCAGGGACAAGCCAGTGAGTACTTTGAATGTACTCGCAAACATTATGAACACGGGTATAATTTAACAACGATGTTCCAAAATATTTATGCTCATGACGTTAGTCACAAAAGGTAAATAAATCTCTGATGCATGTAAGCAGGTTATTTATGAAAATGCAATAACATATTAATAATAAAAGGCACCGATCGGGTGTCTGAAGCGATGCCTCGAAAGGTCAGTAAATAAAGAGGAATACCTCAGTCGGGCGTCTGAGCGACACCACATAAAGGGCTTATAAAAGAAATGCCACAGTCAGGCGTCTTAGCGACACCACATAAAGGGCTTATAAAAGAAATGCCACAGTCGGGCGTCTCAGCGACACCACGTAAAGGGCTTATAAAAGAAATGCCACAGTCGGGCGTCTCAGCGACACCACATAAAGGGCTTATAAAAGAAATAACAAGCATGCCACAGTCGGGCGTCTGAGCGACACCACATAAAGGGCTTATAAATAATCACAGTGAATACCCAGGAGGTAAAACCATCCCAGGGATATTCGGTATTTCAATTAATATAAAGGTATTAGTCCATAATAAAAATGATCATCATCATAAGTCTCAAGTCACGATCCATGTTCTGGTTTAACAGTATTTCTCCTCTGAAGACCAACACTAAGACCGACACTTGACCCATCCTAGACTGTAATCCTTAACCATGGTCACGGCTATTCGAATAGGTTTAATCTCTGCAGAGGGTGTACTCTTTACCCACGAGTAACGGATTCCTTTAGTCCATCGGGACTAATTCCGTCTACGGCCTTTTTGTTGAAAACACCCTAACTTGCACACACCAGCTTAACTCACACGTGTCTAGAATCACCCACGACAGCTGTCAAGCAAACTCTAAGTGGGGAGGCTACAACCTCGCGTAGCATGGGATCAAATTTATATTGCGCGCTCTAAGGGGTGGCCTCCCCTCTCGGTCTCAACCGGAAACACCCATGCCCCCGGACCAGGTGGCCTGCCTACCAGCTACAACCGGTATCTTCCACCATGGCCTCTCTGTACGGTGTGTGCTAGAAAGAGGTTGACAACTTACTGAACCGTACTCTACTTGTTGTAGAGACGAGTGGTAGTACGAAACAAGTATGGGGGTTACTGGAACAAGACTCGATCTAGGGTCGACTCAGGAGGTTTAAGTATTCCCTGCATGATTAGCATAACGAATATATTTCATCCAACAGACAGAGTCACCACTCATCATACCCCTCATGCCATGCCGGACACACTCGTCTCGACGAGGAACTAGGGACAAGCTCGGGTCTACCCAAGACAGAGACTTTCTCGTTTTCCTTCCGATAGGCACGAAAGGCATACGAGGATGATCATCATCCCAAGCATGTCCATTTCCAACAGCAAGGAAATTCCAATAAGCATTCATGCAAATGCTCATATCACCACATAAAATAATGAGTCCTATGTAATGAGGTGGTGTCATGATTGTGTCAAACAATGCATGCAAAATATTATGCCAGGGTTCAGGATGCTTGCCTTCAATGTGTGGAAAGGCAGGGTGCACTCCAAAACTTTTGAAAGTTTTCTCCTCTCTCCAAAATCCTATTTAAAAATATTTTTGAATCAATATATAGTTTCAAAAACAGTACCAAAAAGTTGTCTGAATTTTTTTGAAATAAATCTTAAAATAAACTAGACAATATTTGAGAGAGGTAGGAAAAAGAATCAACTCATTTGGAGTTGTATTTAAAAACTTAAGCTCGGTCAAAGTTTAGTCAAAAATCTGGTTTTAAAATAAAACAGAAAAGAAAACGATTTGAAAATACACGTATACGTCGAAAGCGTATTTTGGATTTACGCTTCCACTTACTCCAGCGTGGACGGTGCGCGTGTCACTGACAGTGGGCCCGCCTGGCCCACTGGTCAGGTTTGACCAGTCTATCTCTCCCTCCTCTTCCTCTGCCCGAACGGAGGAGAGGCAACGGCGATCAATGCTGGTGAACGGCGGCTCCCCGCGGGCTCCAGAGAGTCGGGATGGATCCGCAAGACTGGGGCAGTTCTTCTGGTGGTCGAGGGAGTGATGGGGATAGAGGGAGTCATCCGCGACGAGCTTCGCGGCGGCCGGCGGCGTCGGGAGTAAGGTGGTTTTGGGGCTATGGTGGTTCCCGATCAAAATCGAGCAGGGGGAAGGGTTCACGGGAGGAAGAGAGAGCTTCTGGTGGAGAGAGTGAAGAGGGGGAGGCCCTGGTGGCGCCGGCTGCAGTTGCCAGAGATGGGGAAGGAGACCTCCCCGAGTTGATTGGCTGCCAATGGGGGTCCTAGGGAGATGGCTTGGGACTGCCTGCATGCGGGGATGAGCTCGAGGCTCCTTATATAGGCGGTGCAGGTCGGTCCCGAGGCGGCCGGCGATAAGGACGACGGCGAACCGCCATTCTGTGTGGCAGGGCGACATGGAGGCGACGAGAGCTAGCCGACGAGCGAGGGGATAAGCTTGCGCGGCTCCCAGGGCCAGGTGGCGAGCCGGGGTGGCTCGAGCGGCGCCGACCGTGGCAGAGGCGCACTGTGGACGCCGGCGTGCCGCCAAGAGTGCCCTAACGGCGGCGCTGTAGGGTGCCAGGGCTGCTTGGAGGTTTCTGGTGCGAAGGGGAGTGCGTGGCGCGGCTTTGCAGTGTGGGGCCAAACCAGGGGCGCGACGCGGCGGCTCGGGTGCGCGGCTGCAGTTGGCACGCTCTGGGCGCGCCCTGTGCACGCCCACCATCTGCTCGATGAAATGCCATTGCCTGCTAGGTGGCTTGGTTGGAGCTGGGGATTAGCAGGTCTAGTCTAGGGGTAGCTGGGATGCTAGTGGACATGCCTGCTGGGTCAGAGGATCAGGTCCACAATGCAAAACAAAACTCATGCCAAATTTGTCCATGCACTCCAGGTGTTTGACAAAATGCCACAGGCACCTAGGCTTTTCTTGGAGTGGCCAAATCCTCCAGATCCTAGTCTCTTTAGATGCACAAGAGGGTGGTGAGGTTAGTTTGTACAAAGCACAAACTTGTTAGTGCAAGTTTTGCAAAACTACAATTTTGGACAGGAGGTAAATGGCATCATCTCATGAACCAAAAGTATTCCAATGATTGCATGCTCCTGGACTTAGGAGTTTTGTAGGGTGGTCTACAAGCAGGGGAAAGAATCAAGGGCCAAAGAGCAAGCAAGAATATGGATGTTGTACAAACCATCATGTTGGACCAGAATGAAGATGAGGTTGATTCACTCAAAATTTTCAAATAACATCACTGGGTTTTTCCATAAAGTTGAATCATATGCTAATATCAACATCCCATAATTTTGGTGGAAGCTAGAAAGAAATATTTAAATGAGTTGTAGTGCAAAATTGCCCACTGGACCAGAGAAGAGAATTGGGTGTAGAGCTCAAAATATATCATGAATAAAAGATACTTTTGCATCAAAGTGACTTTAAAACATCACTTGACACCTCCAAATTTTGGTTGGAATTTTAAGTGAATTTATCAAATGGTTGCAGTTCAAATATGGCCATATAACCTTGGAAAACCATTTTTCAAGAAAATAAAGATCAAGCAAATTAATTATGTAATTAGTTCTACTAATAAAAGAAAAGTTTTTTTTGAGAGGTTAAACAAACCCAATAACATATTTGAAAGGTTTTCTTTTTGGGGAAAACTCCATAATAACAAGAGAGAAAAAATGGTCCAAAAATCAAAAGGGAGCCCAGAAAATAAATTTTTTTAATTTCCTGGCAAAATTTTAATTAACAAAACAAGGTCAAAATTTTGGGGTGTCTCATCACCGGATCTTCATGTCCAAAGAAGATGAGTAGAAGACGTCGTTCATGACTCCATGTGGTTCGTAATGCTTTGTCTGCATGCCATTCGGATTGAAGAATACCGTGAAGGAAATATGCCCTAGAGGCAATAATAAAGTTATTATTTACTTCCTTATTTCATGATAAATGTTTATTATTCATGCTAGAATTGTATTAAGCAGAAACATAATACATGTGTGAATACATAGACAATCATAGTGTCACTAGTATGCCTCTACTTGACTAGCTTGTCAAACAAAGATGGCTAAGTTTCCTAACCATAGACATGAGTTGTCATTTGATTAACGGGATCACATCATTAGAAGAATGATGTGATCGACATGACCCATTCCGTTAGCTTAGCACACGATCGTTTAGTATGTTGCTATTGCTTTCTTCATGACTTATACATGTTCCTATGACTATGAGATTATGCAACTCCCGTTTACCGGAGGAACACTTTGTGTGCTACCAAACGTCACAATGTAACTGGGTGATTATAAAGGTGCTCTACAGGTGTCTCCGAAGGTACATGTTGGGTTGGCATATTTCGAGATTAGGATTTGTCACTCCGATTGTCGGAGAGGTAGCTATGGGCCCTCTCGGTAATACACATCACTTAAGCCTTGCAAGCATTGCAACTAATGATTTAGTTCAGGGATGATGTATTACAGAACGAGTAAAGAGACTTGCCGGTAACAAGATTGAACTAGGTATTGAGATACCGACGATCGAATCTCAGGCAAGTAACATACCGATGACAAAGGGAACAATGTATGTTGTTATGCAGTCTGACCGATAAAGATCTTCATAGAATATGTGGGAGCCAATATGAGCATCAAGGTTCCGCTATTGGTTATTGACCGGAGACGTGTCTCGGTCATGTCTACATAGTTCTCGAACCCGTAGGGTTTGCATGCTTATTGTTATGATGACAGTTATATTATGAGTTTATATGTTTTGATGTATCTAAGGTTGTTCGGAGTCCCGGATGTGATCAGGGACATGACGAGGAGTCTCGAAATGGTCGAGACATAAAGATTGATATATTGGAAGCCTATGTTTGGATATCGGAAGTGTTCCGGGTGAAATCGGGATTTTACCGGAGTACTGGGAGGATACCGGAATTCCCCGGGAGGTTAATGGGCCTTAGTGGGCCTTTACGGAGAAGAGGAGAGGCGGCCAGGGCTGGGCCGCGCGCCCCTCCCCCCTAGTCCGAATAGGACAAGGAGAGGGGGGCGGCGCCCCCCTTCCTTCCTCTCTCCCTCTTCTTTCCCCACTCCCAAGTCCTAATCCAACTAGGAAAGGGGGAGTCCTACTCCCGATGGGAGTAGCACTCCTCCCGACGCGCCTCTCCTCTTGGCCGGCCATACCCCCCTTGCTCCTTTATATACGGGGGCAGGGGGCACCTCATGGACACAACAATTGATCGTTTGATCTTTTAGCCGTGTGCGGTGCCCCCCTCCACCATAGTCCACCTCGATAATACTGTAGCAGTGCTTAGGCGAAGCCCTGCGTCGGTAGAACATCATCATTGTCACCACGCCGTCGTGCTGACGAAACTCTCCCTCAACACTCGGCTGGATCGGAGTTTAAGGGACGTCATCGGGCTAAACGTGTGCTGAACTCGGAGGTGCCGTACGTTCGGTACTTGATCGGTCAGATCGCGAAGACGTACGACTACATCAACCGCGTTGTGCTAACGCTTCCGCTGACGGTCTACGAGGGTACGTAGACTACACTCTCCGCTCTGATTGCTATGCATCACCATGATCTTGTGTGTGCGTAGGAATTTTTTTGAAATTACTACGTTCCTCAACAGTGGCATCCGAGCCAGGTTTTATGCGTAGATGTTATATGCACGAGTACAACACAAGTGAGTTGTGGGGATACAAGTTATACTGCTTACTAGCATGTCATACTTTGGTTCAGCGGTATTGTTGGATGAAGCGGCCCGGACCAACATTACGCGTACGCTTACGCGAGACTGGTTCTACCGACGTGCTTTGCACACAGGTGGCTGGCGGGTGTCAGTTTCTCCAACTATAGTTGAACCGAGTGTGGCTACGCCCGGTCCTTGCGAAGGTTAAAACAGCACTAACTTGACAAACTATCGTTGTGGTTTTGATGCGTAGGTAAGAACGGTTCTTGCTCAGCTCGTAGCAGCCACGTAAAATTTGCAACAACAAAGTAGAGGACGTCTAACTTGTTTTTGCAGGGCATGTTGTGATGTGATATGGTCAAGACGTGATGCTATATTTTATTGTATGAGATGATCATGTTTTGTAACCGAGTTATCGGCAACTGGCAGGAGCCATATGGTTGTCGCTTTATTGTATGAAATGCAAGCGCCCTGTAATTGCTTTACTTTATCACTAAGCGGTAGCGATAGTCGTAGAAGCAATAGATGGCGAAACGACAATGATGCTACGATGGAGATCAAGGTGTCGCTCCGGTGACGATGGTGATCACGACGGTGCTTCGGAGATGGAGATCACAAGCACAAGATGATGATGGCCATATCATATCACTAATATTGATTGCATGTGATGTTTATCCTTTATGCGTCTTATCTTGCTTTGATTGACGGTAGCATTTTAAGATGATCTCTCACTAATTATCAGGAAGTGTTCTCCCTGAGTATGCACCATTGCGAAAGTTCTTCGTGCTGAGACACCACGTGATGATCGGGTGTGATAGGCTCTATGTTCAAATACAACGGGTGCAAAACAGTTGCACACGCGGAATACTCAGGTTGAACTTGAAGAGCCTAGCATATACAGCTATGGCCTCGGAACACAGAGACCGAAAGGTTGAACGTGAATAATATAGTAGATATGATCAACATAGTGATGTTCACCATTGAAAACTACTCCATCTCACGTGATAATCGGACATGGTTTAGTTGATTTGGATCACGTGATCACTTAGATGACTAGAGAGATGTTTGTTTAAGTGGGAGTTCTTATGTAATTTGATTAATTGAACTTTAATTTATCACGAACTTAGTCCTGGTAGTATTTTGCAAATTATGTTGTAGATCAATAGCTCGCATTGTTGCTTCCCCATGTTTTTGCTTCCCTATGTTTTTATATGTGTTCCTAGAGAAAACTAAGTTGAAAAATGTTAGTAGCAATGATGCGGACTTGGTCCCTGATCTGAGGTTTATCCTCATTGCTGCACAGAAGAATTATGTCCTTGATGCACCGCTAGGTGACAGACCTATTGCAGGAGCAGATGCAGACGTTATGAACGTTTGGCTAGCTCACTATGATGACTACTTGATAGTTTTGTGCACCATGCTTTATGGCTTAGAACCAGGACTACAAATGTTTTTGAAACGTCATGGAACATATGAGATGTCCCATGAGATGAAATTGATATTTCATACTCATGCCCGTGTCAAGAGGTATGAGACCTCTGACAAATACTTCGCCTAAAAGATGGAGGAGAATTGGTCAACTAGTGAGCAAGTGCTTAGATTGTCTGGGTACTACAATCACTTGAATCAAGTGGGAGTTAATCTTCCAGATAAGATAGTGATTGACATAGTTCTCTAGTCACCATCCCCAAGTTAGTAGAACTTCATGATGAACTATAGTATGCAAAGGATGACGAAAATGATTCCAGAGCTCTTCGTGATGTTGAAATCGACGAAGGTAGAAATCAAGAAAGATCATCAAGTGTTGATGATTGACAAAACCACTAGTTTCAAGAAAAGGGCAAAGGGAAAGAAAGGGAACTTCAAGTAGAATGAAAAGCAAGTTGTCAATCCCGTGAAGAAGCCCAAAGCTGAACCAAAGCCTGAAACTGAGTGCTTACACTGCAAAGGAAATGGTCACTGAAAACGGAAATACCCTGAATATTTGGTGGATAAGAAGGATGGCAAAGTGAACAAGGGTATATTTGATATACATGTTATTGATGTGTGCTTTACTAGTGTTTATAGTAGCCCCTGAGTATTTGATACTTGTTCGGTTGCTAAGATTAGTAACTCGAAACATGAGTTACATAATAAATAGAGACTAGTTGAGGCGAAGTGACGATGAGTGTTGGAAGTAGTTCCAAGATCGATATGATCATCATCGCACACTCCCTATACTTTCGGGATTAGTGTTAAACCTAAATAAATGTTATTTAGCGTTTGCGTTGAGCATGAATATGATTTGATCATGTTTATTGCAATACGGTTATTCATTTAAAGTTAGAGAATAATTGTTGTTCTGTTTACATGAATAAAACCTTCAATGGTCATACACCCAATGAAAATAGTTTGTTGGATCTCGATCATAGTGATACACATATTCATAAATATTGATGCCAAAAGATGCAAAGTTAATAATGATACTGCAACTTACTTGTGGCACTGCCGTTTGGGTCATATCGGTGTAAAGCGCATGAATAAACTCCATAAAGATGGATTTTTGAAATCACTTGGTTATGAATCATTTGATGCTTGCGAACCATGTGCCTTTTGGGCAAGATGACTAAAACTCCATTCTCCAGAACAATGGAATGAGCTACTGACTTGTTGGAAATAATACATACTGATGTATGCATACCAATGAGTATTAAGGCTCGTGGCGGGTATCGTTATTTTCTGACCTTCACAGATGATTTGAGCAGATATGGGTATATCTACTTAATGAAACATAAGTCTGAAATAGTTGAAAGGTTCAAAGAACTTCAGAGTGAAGTGGAAAATCATCATAACAAGAAAATAAAGTTTCTGCAATCTGACCGTGGAGATGAATATTTGAGTTACGAGTTTGGTCTTCAATTAAAACAATGTGGAATAGTTTCATAGCTCACGCCACCTGGAACACCACAACGTTATGGTGTGTCCGAACGTCGTAACCGCACTTTATTGGATATGGTGCAATCTATGATGTCTCTTATTTACTAGTATCGTTTGGGGTTATGCATTAGAGATAGCTGCATTCACGTTAAAAAGGGCACCATCAAAATCTGTTGAGACAATGCCTTATGAATTGTGGTTTGGCAAGAAACCAAAGTTGTCATTTCTTAAAGTTTGGGGCTGTGATGCTTACCTAAAAAAGTTTCAACCTGATAAGCTCGAACCCAAATTGGAGAAGTGCGTCTTCATAGAATACCCAAAGGAAACTGTTGGGTACACCTTCTATCACAGATCCGAAGGAAAGATATTCATTGCTAAGAATGGATCCTTTCTAGAGGAGTTTCTATCGAAAGAAGTGAGTGGGAGGAAAGTAGAACTTGATGAGGTAACTGTACCTACTCCCTTATTGGAAAGTAATTCATCACAGAAATCAGTTCTTGTGATTCCTACACCAATTAGTGAGGAAGCTAATGATGATGATCATGAAGCTTCAGATCAAGTTACTACCAAATCTCATAGGTCTTCCAGAGTATGGTCCGCACCAGAGTGGTATGGTGATTCTATTCTAAAAGTCATGTTACTAGACCATGATGAACCTACGAACTATGAGGAAGCGATGATGAGCCCAGATTCCGCGAAATGGCTTGAGGCCATGAAATCTAAGATGGGATCCATGTATGAGAACAAAGTGTGGACTTTGGTTGACTTGCTCGATGATTGGCAAGCCATAGAAAATAAATGGATTTTCAAGACGAAGACGAACGTTGATAGTAGTGTTACTATCTACAAAGCTCGACTTGTCGCAAAAAGGTTTTTTGACAAGTTCAAGGTGTTGACTACAATGCGATTTTCTCGACTGTAGCGATGCTTAAGTCTATCCGAATCATGTTAGCAATTGCCACATTTTATGAAATCTGGTAAATGGATGTCAAAACTACATTCCTTAATGGATTTATTAATGAAGAGTTGTATATGATGCAACCAGAAGGTTTTGTCAATCCTAAAGGTGCTAACAAAATGTGCAAGCTCCAGCGATCCATCTATGGACTGGTGCAAGCATCTCGGAGTTGGACTATACACTTTGATGAGTTGATCAAAGCATATTGTTTTATACGGACTTGCGGTGAAGCCTGTATTTACAAGAAAGTGAGTGGGAGCACTACAGCCTTTCTGATAAATATATGTGGGTGACATATTGTTGATCATAAATGATGTAGAATTTTCTGGAAAGCATAAAGGAGTGTTTGAAAGGAGTTTTTCAAAGAAAGACCTCAGTGAAGCTGCTTACACATTGAGCATCAAAATCTATAGAGATAGATCAAGACGCTTGATAATATTTTTTTCAATGAGTACATACCTTGATAAGATTTTGAAGTAATTCAAAATGGAACAGTCAAAGAAGGAGTTCTTGTCTGTGTTGCAAGGTGTGAAATTGAGTAAGACTCAATTCCCTATGCCTCTGTCATAGGTTCTATAATGTATGCTATGCTGTGTACCAGACCTATTGTATACCTTGCTTTGAGTTTGGCAAGGGAGTACAATTTTGATCTAAGAGTAGATCACTAGACAGCGGTCAAGAAAATCCTTATTGAGGACTAAGGAAATATTTCTCGATTATGGAGGTGATAAAAGAGCCTGTCGTAAAGAGTTACAACAGTGCAAGCTTTTACACCGATCCATATGACTATAAGTCTCAATCTCGATACATATTGACAGTGGGAGCAATTAGCTATAGTAGCTCCGTGCAGAGCATTGTATACATAGAATATTTGCAAAATACATACGGCTCTGAATATGACAGACCCATTGACTAAATTTCTCTCATGAGCAAAACATGATCACACCTTCGTACTCTTTGGGTGTTAATCACATATCGATGTGAACTAGATTATTGACTCTAGTAAACCCTTTGGGCACTGGTCACATGACGATGTGAACTATGGGTGTTAATCACATGCAGATGTGAATATTAGTGTTAAATCACATGGTGATGTGAACTAGATTATTGACTCTAGTGCAAGTGGGAGACTGAAGGAAATATGCCCTAGAGGCAATAATAAAGTTATTATTTATTTCCTTATTTCATGATAAATGTTTATTATTCATGCTAGAATTGTATTAACCGGAAACATAATACATGTGTGAATACATAGACAATCATAGTGTCACTAGTATGCCTCTACTTGACTAGCTCGTCAATCAAAGATGGTTAAGTTTCCTAACCATAGACATGAGTTGTCATTTGATTAACGGGATCACATCATTAGGAGAATGATTTGATTGACATGACCCATTCCATTAGCTTAGCACATGATCGTTTAGTATGTTGTCATTGCTTTCTTCATGACTTATACATGTTCCTATGACTATGAGATTATGCAACTCCCATTTATCGGAGGAACACTTCGTGTGCTACCAAATGTCACAACGTAACTGGATGATTATAAAGGTGCTCTACAGGTGTCTCCAAAGGTACATGTTGGGTTGGCCTATTTCGAGATTAGGATTTGTCACTTCGGTTGTCGGAGAGGTATCTCTGGGCCCTCTCGGTAATACACATCACTTAAGCCTTGCAAGCATTGCAACTAATGAGTTAGTTGAGGGATGATGTATTACGGAACGAGTAAAGAGACTTGCCGGTAACAAGATTAAACTAGGTATTGAGATACCGACGATCGAATCTCGGGCAAGTAACATACCGATGACAAAGGGAACAACGTATGTTGTTATGCGGTCTGACCGATAAAGATCGTCATAGAATATGTGGGAGCCAATATGAGCATCCAGGTTCCGCTATTTGTTATTGACCGAAGACGTGTCTCGGTCATGTCTACATAGTTCTCGAACCCGTAGGGTCTGCACGCTTAACGTTACGATGACAGTTATATTATGAGTTTATATGTTTTGATGTACCGAAGGTTGTTCGGAGTCCCAGATGTGATCACGGACATGACGAGGAGTCTCTAAATGGTCGAGACATAAATATTGATATATTGGAAGCCTATGTTTGGATATCGGAAGTGTTCCGGGTGAAATCGGGATTTTACTGGAGTACCGGGAGGTTACCAGAACCCCCCGGGAGGTTAATGGGCCTTAGTGGTCCTTTACGGAGAAGAGGAGAGGCGGCCAGGGCTGGGCCGCATGCCCCTCCCCCCTAGTCCAAATAGGACAAGGAGAGGGGGGCGACACCCCCCCTTCCTTCCTCTCTCCCTCCTCTTTCCCCCCTCCCAAGTCCTAATCCAACTAGGAAAGGGGGGGTGTCGGTGTCAAAACCGGCGGATCTCGGGTAGGGGGTCCCGAACTGTGCGTCTAGGCGGATGGTAATAGGAGACAAGGGACACGATGTTTTTATCCAGGTTCGGTCCCTCTCGATGGAGGTAAAACCCTACTCCTGCCTTATTAATATTGATGATATGGGTAGTACAAGAGTGGATCTACCACGAGATCAGAGAGGCTAAACCCTAGAAGCTAGCCTATGGTATGATTGTTGTTCGTCCTACCCACTAAAACTCTCCGGTTTATATAGACACCGGAGGGGGCTAGGGTTACACAGAGTCAGTTACAATAGGAGGAGATCTTCATATCGTATCGCCAAGCTTGCCTTCCACGCAAAGGAATGTCCCATCCGGACACGGGACGGAGTCTTCAATCTTGTATCTTCATAGTCCGGGAGTCCGGCCGAAGGTCATAGTCCGGCCATCCGGACACCCCCTAATCCAGGAGTCCCTCAGTAGCCCTGAACCAGGCTTCAATGACGACGAGTCCGACGCGCAAATTGTCTTCGGCATTGCAAGATGGGTTCTTCCTCCGAATACGTCATAGATGATGTTTGAACACCAGGATAGTGTCCGGCTCTACAAAATAAGTTCCACATGCCACCATAGAGAGAATAACATTTGCACCAATCTAATCTGCTGACGTATTCCGCAGCGTGAGATCACGCCACGGCCAGGCTTTTATTCATTTTACTGGAAGCACCTCAGCGTGTTTAGCGAGGCGGTTTCCTTGGCACATCTTGTCAAAGCAGAGAGCGTGTCCCCTTATTCCGGGATTCTCATAAATACGGGCGTGGGTAACCCAACTGCGCCATTAACCGCGGCGCTTGGGAGATAAGCGAGTTTTATTAGGCCGGTGGGGGCTCGTAATTTCGGCCGTCCATATAAGGGGATAAGAATCCGCCCTTTCCATTCACGCCTTCTTCCTCCTTTGCTTATTTGTCCCTGCGCGCTCGAGCTCCAACGCCCAAGCCCGTACTTCCCACCTCAACCTTCTCCAATCATGTCCGGAGCGGGAGGTAGATGGATGGCCTCCTCCGTCACGGATAGGCACATCAAAAGTTGAGGAAGGCCGGATACTTGTCTGACGACATCGCGCACCGGCTTACAGATGAGGGGCAACTCATCCCCACCCTCAGGCCCCATGAGAGGGTTGTTTTCCTTCCCCATTTCCTCCGCGGACTGGGTTTCCTCTTCATCCGTTCGTCCGGGGGCTCATGTTCTACTATGGCCTAGACTTCCACGATCTGGCCCCGAACTTCATCCTCAACATCTCGGCGTTCATCGTCGTGTGCGAGGCCTTCCTTTGCATCCAGCCCCACTTCGACTTATGGCTGAAGACCTTCAATGTCAAGACGAAGGTAGTGGGCGGCCTCCAAGCGGAGTGCAGAGGCGCCATGGTGGGCCGGATGGCCAACGTCCTATGGCTCGAAGGCTCCTTCGTGGAAACAATAAAGGGATGGCAGTCGGGGTGGTTCTACATCACCGAGCCGCGCGATCCCAAATGGGCGGCGTCCCCCGAATTCCGATCTGGCTTCCCCACACGGCTCACCTCCTGGAAAGAGATAGGCCTAACATGGGGGGGGGGGGTTCGGAAGAGCTGACCGGACTTCAAACCTGCGTCCAAAAGCTGGTGAACAAGAACCTCAAGCTTGTCAATGTAATCTAGGTCATGCTTATCCGCCGGATCCTCCCATGCCAACAACGGGCCTTCAAATTGTGGGAGTTCGATCCGGCACGGCACCAAACCTTGAGCGGGCTTTTTGACACTTTGTATGAAGATGCCTGGAAGGTGCTGTTTAAGGGTGCTGAGGCACCCGCATCCGCTACCAAAGATCGCGGATTCAGCTCGCGGTGCCAGGCCAGTGAGGCAATCTACTCTACCCTTTACGGGATTCTCCGTCTTTCATAGGTCTGACTCCATGTGGGAGATCTAAACTCCCTCTCTTTGACAGAACTAGCTGAAGACATCCGGCAGATGAACTGTCCGGCTCCCCTTACCAGAAGACCCAGCGGATGCCCAATTGACGAGGCTGCTGGTTCCGGCACCCCACGTGGTGCCGGAGAAGAAGGCTAAGAAGAGGGCCACGGGGACCCGAAAGAGTTCCCGGCGCCAGGCGGTGTCGGATTTGCCCGACAACCCCGACGCAACCCTCCGCCTCCGAAGACGAGAGGAGAGGGAAGAAGAAGAAGCAGCCTCTCCCCCTCCAACGGGGGAGGAAAGAAAAGAAAGGGCCTGCCCCAACTGGGGGAAGCCGGAGGTCCAAGAAGGGGAAGACCCTTCTGCCGGACTACACATCCGATGCCGAAGATGGTGGGGAGGAATGGCCATCCAGGGTCAAGCCCCTGGAAAAATCGTAAGTGTCTGGCTACCCGAATGACTTATTGCACTCCTCCATTATTTGATAGCTTCTGACGCCGAATTTAATTATGCAGACCGCCCAGAGCTTAGCTCGGCGATTCGTCAAGCGGCTCCCTGAATTCGTCGGATGTGAATAGCACTTCACTTCCGACGGCCTCCTCCCCGCTCCCTGTGGATGACGCCGAGGTGGAGTCCCGAAAGGGACTAAACCAGGAGGAGGTGGTCCTGGAGGCACCGCAAGGCGATCTCCCGGACTCCAGGCCCGAAGGGGGTAAAGCCTCAGAGGGATCTAAGTCCGGCCCCGGGCCGGACACTGCTCCAGAACCATCAATGGTTCCAGAGTCCGACAGGCGGCTCCTTCATAAGAAGGGCAAGCCTACGACACCGACGACCTCCGTCCATACGGAGGCGCTGGACAATTTGCTGGAGGTGCTTAACGGCGCCTCCATCTACAAGGAACACCGCACTGTTATGAGTGCGGTGATTCAGAAGGTTCAGTCCGCCAAGAGCGGGCTGACAGAAGCCTGTACAAGTCTGTTAACAGGCTTTGAGGTATGTGTTAAAAAACATATAAAAATGTTACCGCATAGACAGTAGCCCCTGATGCTCAGTTCGGCGTTCGAAAAGAAAAGTCGAGCTGAGGATCTAAAAAGATATACGCAGGAGTCTAATAAAAATATGTCAATATGGGAATGCAGGCTGCACTGATGACCTCTGCCGCACTTACTGCGGAGGTCAATGCCTTGAAGGAGAACCTCGAGCGGTCCGAGAACGAGCTCGGCCGTGCCAAGAAGCAGCTCGAGGACAAGGAGGGTATGTAATACCGCATGTAAATGTATATAGAAATACTTGGTTGCAAATAATGACAGGACCAATAGAAATGTTGCAGGGGCCACAGCCGAGGTGGCCACCCTGAAAGAGGCGGTCTCCAAGGACGAAAACAGTGTGGCCTAGGAGCGCACCGAGCGAGAGAAGCAGGAGGCGCGGGTGGTGGAGGTGCGGCAAGAGCTCCAGGCTCTCGTGGAAAAACATGAGGGTTTGGAGCATGACTCGAAGACTCCAGAGTCAGAGCTCGCCTTGGCTCTTGAGAGTGCCAAGACCGCTAAGGCCGAAGCCCAGAAGGCCCACCAGGAGATCGAGGCAATGAAGAAGATAGCGGCGGGTAAGGAATTCTATATGCAAAGCAAGAATATAAAAGTAAATTATCTGCTACTTACCCGAATCCAGAGCTCTCCAGGAGCGTTCGCCGATCTGCCCCGTAGTGTGTCTGATGGCGCCACATACTACCGAGCCGAAGAGGGGAGCTCGACGGAAAAGGTGTTTTGGTCTCATTATGCTGAGGCCGAACATCTGGTGCCCCTGAGCGACCAGCTGAAGCAGCTGGTCGAGCTCCACAAGGTGTACGAACAGGCCATGAAGGGCCTCATAGCTCGGCTGTGGCCTGGAGAAGCCATGCCTGGGAGCTACTTCCGTCTGGTGCAGCGGCTGGTGGATGTGTGTCCGTGCATTAAGGTCGTCAAGCGCTCTGTCTGTATGGAAGGTGCCCGTCGGGCCCTTGCCCGTGCTAAAGTGCATTGGGGCAAGCTGGACGCTAAGAATCTTTTGACGGACGCGCCACCGCCGCGCAAGGAGTATCATACGCCCGAGATGTATTATAAGGGCGTCCTGAAGGGTGCCCGCCGTATAGCAGATGAGTGCTCCAAAGATGTAATTTTTGACTAAACTCGCATTTGTTATCCTGTATGCTGAAAACTTTGTTCATGTGCATTAAGCAACGCTTGTTAATTTAAAATATTACCTTTTGTGCGGCCGTTTATCAAATCTGAGAGATGCAAGTCGTCGGCTTCGACCACCATGCCACGAGTGCTGGGGTGTTCGGGATAAACCTGAGCGCTCTTGTTCCCATTCTTGGGTCCATCTAGGGAGGTGCTCAGCACAACGAACCAGGCCGTCGGACTTATAATGCTTTATCACTCTCACTTAGCCATAGAATTCTATAATTTTAAATTTCGGTGAAGCCCCTAGTATTCGGAAGACCGAGTTCGGGGCGCTATCCACGCCTAGGCCGGATAAGTCCGGTTCCTCGCTCTAAGCGGCATAAGTCTTTAAGGACTCGAAAAACCTCGCGAACAGCGACCGGTCTCTCTCACTATCATGAGGTCAGTTTTAGCTTTCTCTACTGAGGTGCTAACCCAGCTCAGCTGGGGCACAATCGTAGTAGTTCTCCCAGCGCTACCTTAGCCAACATTGCGGAACGTAAGGTACCAAAACATGGGAGACGGGCAAACCCAACTATTGACCAAAGACATGATTCGGAGCCGATGCATATAGTGCTATAAGTTCGGGGTGCCGCACTCAGGAGAGTGTTCGGTCTTCTCACACCATGTTATGGGGTGCTTAAGCCCCTGGTGTATTGGCCGTACCAAAGTGTACGGTTGCAGAATGTCATGACTGAACATATTTGTATATATAAAAATATAAATAGATAAGAGCTGTATTGTTTATTAAAAAAGGGCCGCTGCGAAAGCAGAACGATACAAGAAGTGCGGTAAGCAAGAGATGGGAGTATTTGACATGTCCCCTCCAGGGGCAAGCTGCAGGATTGTAAGTAAACAGGTATTTAAACTCGTTATAGAGACCACCTAGACTTTTGACGTGGCTTGCCTCTCTCCCTGGCTGTTGCATCGTGGGTTCGGCGAGTGTATTACCGGACAGGCCTTCCGAATAGTTGGGTCCTGAAAGTGTGTAAAAAGGAAAACGGCGAAATAGGACCCCTTAGTGCGGTTGAGCCCACATTCTGGGCGTGCCGTTGTTTGTGCCTCTCCCCTTATGCCATGGTATCTCTAAGGCGTAATTATGTACGCGTGGTACCAGTATCGCCATTGGCGGGGCTGGGGTTGGGGCCGCACTGCTATGCTTGCTCGGAACAGTGCCAGCCAGGATTTGTTGTAGGTTACTTCGGGCTCGCTTGACGTTGTCCGGACGTTTGACGCCTGGATTGGAGAATTGCCTTGAGAGGCTACTCTGTACTTCCGCCGCCAGGGCCGCTGTGTGCTCCTCCATTCAGAGAGAGCATTCGGTGTTTCCATTTACCGTGATGACTCCGTGAGGTCCTGGCATCTTGAGCATGAGATATGCGTAGTGTGGCACCGCATTGAATTTTGCAAATGCGGTTCGTCCGAGCAGGGCGTGATAGCCACTGCGGAATGGGACTATGTCGAAGATTAACTCTTCGCTTCGGAAATTATCCGGCGATCCGAAGACCACTTCGAGTGTAGCTAAGCCTGTACAGCTGGCTTCTACACCTGGTATGACGCCTTTAAAGGTTGTCTTTGTAGGTTTAATCCTTGAGGGATGTATACCCATTTTTCGCACTGTATCCTGATAAAGCAGGTTCAGGCTGCTGCCGCCGTCCATCAGGACTCTGGTGAGGTGAAATCCGTCAATGATTGGGTCTAGGACCAATGCGGCGAATCCACCGTGACAGATGCTAGTGGGGTGGTCCCTTTGATCAAAGGTGATCGGGCAGGAGGACCATGGGTTGAACTTTGGGGCGACTGGGTCCAACGCATAGACGTCCTTGAGAGCACGCTTCTGCTCCCTTTTGGGGATGTGGGTTGCGTATATCATGTTCACCATCCAAACTTGTGGGGAGAATCCCTTCTGTCCTCTATTGTGCGGCGGCCGGGGATCCTCCTCGTCATCACTACGCAGCCCCTTGTCTCTGGTTTCGGCACTTAACTTTCCTGCCTGCTTGAACACCCAACAATCCCTGTTGGTGTGGTTGGCTGGTTGTTCGAGGGTGCCGTGTATCTGGCATGAGCGGTCGAGTATCCGATCTAAGTTGGATGGGCCCGGGGGGTTTCTTTTGAATGGCTTATTCCGCTGACCGGGTTTAGAGCCCCTGAATCCGGCGTTGACTGTCGTATCCTTAGTATTGTCGCCGTTAATGCGGCGCTTGTGCTTGTTGCGACGTGACCTGCCATTGTTGTCCTTGGTATCCGAATTGTCAAGGCTCTTGGTTATGTTATTGCTGCGAGCTATCCAGCCGTCTTCTCCCGCACAAAAGCGGGTCATGAGTGTCGTGAGGGCTGCCATAGATTTCGGCTTTTCCTGTCCTAGGTGCCGGGCAAGCCATTCGTCTCGGATGTTGTGCCTGAAGGCAGCAAGGGCCTCAGCATCCGGACAGTCGACTATTTGATTTTTCTTAGTTAGGAACCGTGTCCAGAATTGCCTGGCCGATTCCTCTGGCTGCTGGATTATGTGGCTTAGGTCATCGGCGTCTGGTGGTCGCACATAAGTGCCCTGGAAGTTGTCAAGGAATGCGGATTCCAGGTCCTCCCAGCAACTAATTGACTCTGCTGGCAGGCTGTTAAGCCAATGTCGAGCTGGTCCTTTAAGCTTGAGCGGGAGGTATTTGATGGCATGTAGATCATCACCACGGGCCTTGTGGATATGAAGGAGATAATCCTCGATCCATACCGCAAGATCTGTTGTGCCATCGTATGATTCGATGTTCACGGGTTTAAAGCCCTCGGGGATTTGATGATCCATTACTTCGTCTGTGAAGCATAGTGGGTGTGCGGTGCCCCTGTATTGGGCTATATCACGATGCAGCTCAGATGAGCTTGGTCTGCTGTATTCGGCCTGGCCGTACTTATCATGTCCGGCGTGACGGCTAGCGTCACGTGAAGCGGGGCGCCCATGCAATCCGTAGATCGATCTTGCTTGCCTTGCCTTATTCTCCAATATGTCTTGCAGGTCTGTTGCATCTCCCCGTACTCTGGTATGTTTTGAGCGGTGCCGGGGTGCAGCTTGGGTCGAGGGCCTGAAGGCCTCTCTGTCGCAGCCACGGGGTGGCCGATCGGGCGCATCGTACGCTGGTGATGTAGGTTTAGTTGCTTCCTCCTCAAGTTGGGGTAGCAGCCCGCACTTTGGGTAGCTCTTGGAGGGGCGCTCGAGTTTATACTCTTCGGCCGCCAAGACTTCGGTCCATCTGTCGGCTAGCAAGTCTTGGTCAGCTCTAAGCTGCTGCTGTTTTTTCTTGAGGCTGCTTGCCATGGCCATAAGCCTGCGTTTGAAACGCTCTTGTTCGATGGGATCCTCTGGCACGACAAATTCGTCGTCGTCGAGACTTGCCTCGTCTTCGAAGGGAGGCATATAGTTGTCGTCCTCAACCTCTCTGTCGGCCGTCCTCTCATGAGGGCTAGCTCCTTCGTCCTCCTGCACAGAATCCTACTGGAGGGGGTTATCTTCGGCACTCTCCAGCGTGTTGTTATCTCCGGTGCCGGAATCGCCGTTTTTTGCTTTGGCGGGACTTAGAGCAGAGCCGCTGACGTCGGTGCTTGGGTTGCTTCTTGGAGGGGTCATCTTCCGTTTTCTCCTCGCCATCCCCTGCTTTGGGGGTGTCCACCATGTATATGTCATATGACGAGGTGGCTTTCCAGTTCCCTATAGGTGCTGGTTCTTGGTCGTCTCCTTCATCGGCGTCCATACCGTCTGATGTCTTCGGAGTCAAAGTCGAGCATGTCGGTTAAATCGTCGACAGTGGCTATGAAGTGGGTGGTGGTTGGGGCTCGAATTTCTTCATCGTCCGTATCCCAACCATGATGACCGTAATCTGGCCAGGGCTCTCCTGACAAAGAGAGAGACTTTAGTGAATTCAGGATGTCGCCAAAAGGCGAGTGCTGAAAGACGTCCGCGGTGGTGAACTCCATGATCGGAGCCCAATCGGGTTCAATCGGAAGGGGTGCGGAGGATTCGGAGTCCGGAACGGAGTCCGGCACCTTGGAATCACGGGCCTTGCAAAGGACTAGACTGGTATTCGGCTATACCGCCGTAGAGATTGCGGCTCCTGGGGCAGCGTCCAACCGTCCGTCCCTGGTTGGCGCAATCGGCTCCGGGCTAAAGGTCAGAGCAGACATCTGAGCGGCGCTCTGGGCGCTGTCCGGCGGCAGAGCTAGATCGTGCCCATCGAGACAGTGCGGCGCGCTCGGCTGGCTCGAATCCGTCGAAGATCAAGTCCCCGCGGATGTTGGCCGTGTAGTTTAAGCTTCCAAACCTGACCTGATGGCCAGGGGCGTAGCTTTTGATCTGCTCCAGATGGCCAAGCGAGTTGACCCGCAGTGCAAAGCCGCCGAATACGAAGATCTGTCCGGGGAGAAAGCTCTCACCCTGGACCGCGTCGTGGTTGATGATCAAAGAAGCCATCAGGCCTAAGGGCGACGACACAGAGGAACTCTCAATGAAAGCACCAATGTCGGTGTCAAAACTGGCGGATCTCGGGTAGGGGGTCCCGAACTGTGCATCTAGGCGGATGGTAATAGGAGACAAGGGACACGATGTTTTTACCCAGGTTCGGGCCCTCTCGATGGAGGTAAAACCCTACTCCTGCTTGATTAATATTGATGATATGGGTAGTACAAGAGTGTATCTACCACGAGATCAGAGAGGCTAAACCCTAGAAGCTAGCCTATGGTATGATTGTTGTTCGTCCTACGGACTAAAACTCTCCGGTTTATATAGACACCGGAGGGGGCTTGGGTTACACAGAGTCGGTTACAATAGGAGGAGATCTTCATATCGTATTGCCAAGCTTGCCTTCCACGCCGAGGAAAGTCCCATCCGGACACGGGACGGAGTCTTCAATCTTGTATCTTCATAGTCCGGGAGTCCGGCCAAAGGTCATAGTCCGGCCATACGGACACCCCCTAATCCAGGACTCCCTCAGGGGGAGTCCTACTCCCGGTGGGAGTAGGACTCCTCCCGGCGCGCCTCTCCCCTTGGCCGGACGCACCCCCCTTGCTCCTTTATATACGGGGGCAGGGGGGCACATCATGGACACAACAATTGATCGTTTGATCTTTTAGCCGTGTGCGGTGCCCCCCTCCACCATAGTCCACCTCGATAATACTGTAGCGATGCTTAGGCGAAGCCGTGCATCGGTAGAACTCATCATCGTCACCACACCGTCATGCTGACGAAACTCTCCCTCAACACTCGGCTGGATCGGAGTTCGGGGGACATCATCGGGCTGAACGTGTGCTGAACTCGAAGGTGCCATACGTTCGGTACTTGATCGGTCGGTTCATGAAGACATATGACTACATCAACTGCGTTGTGCTAACGCTTCCGCTTACGGTCTACGAGGGTACGTAGACTACACTCTCCCCTCCCGTTGCTATGCATCACCATGATCTGGCGTGTGCGTAGGAATTTTTTTGAAATTACTACGTTCCCCAACACGCTGGGTCCACCTTTGCAAGGGCAGTCCAGATTAGTTTTGAACCTCAGCTGCACAGAAACATTGAAGCTTATATGGATGATATCATGGTCAAAACCAAGGATAGAGCAACCCTTATTCAGGATTTGGAAGAGACATTTGCAAACCTATGTAAGCTCAACTTGAAGCTATACCTAGAGAAATGTGTATTTGGTGTTCCCTTCGGCAAGCTACTTGGATACATTGTGTCCCACAGGGGGATCGAAGCTAACCCGGACAAGATCAAGGCCATTGAGCAGATCCAAGCACCAAAGACAGTTAAGGATGTGAGGCGCCTGACAGGGTGTTTTGCTGCGCTAAACAGGTTCATCTCCAAGTCTACCGAGCGTGCCTTGCCATTCTTCAAGATTCTGAAGAAGGCATGTCCTATGAAGTTGACTCCTGAAGCAGATGCAACCTTGCATGAGCTAAAGGCCTACCTGTGTTCTGTGCCTACCCTGGTTGCGCCCAAACCCCAGGAGCCATTGTTGTTATACTTGGCGGCAACCAACCAAGTGGTCAATGCAGCCTTGGTGGCGCAGCAAGAAGTGAATTAGGAAGGGAGTGAGCAGAGGCTGGCAAAGTCAAATAAGGATCAGGACAGGAGTGGGCACGGCAACAAGGACAACCCCAAGGACGTGGCAAGGAAGAAAATGGTGCATCGCCCAGTGTACTTCGTCAGATCCTTGTTACAGGGGGCTAGATCAAGGTACTCTGGCATGCAAAAGTTGATTTTTGGTCTTATCATGGCCTCAAGGAAACTGCGCTACTGCTTCCAAGCCCAGGAGATCATGGTTGTTACTCGTTTCTTGTTGCAACGGATACTCCAAAACCTAGAGGCCACCGACAGGATAGTGGAATGGGCTTTGGAGCTATCCAGCTTTGTTTTGAAGTTTGAGAGTACATCAACTCTCCAGAGCAGGGCATTGGCAAAGTTTATTGCGGAATGGACGCTAACCCCCGATGAGGAAGTGACAGAGACAGTTATCCCCGTCAAGGAATCACCCCAAGAATGGATTATGTATTTTGATGATGCTTTTTCCCTGCAAGGTGCAGGGGCTAGCGTGCTTCTTGTCGCCACCTCCGGGGAGCACTTGAGGTATGTCGTCCAAATGCATTTTTCCAGGGAAGAAGCAACCAACAATACATTAGAGTATGAAGGGCTCCTTGTCGTTCTCAAGATTGCAGCAGAATTGGGAATTAAGAAGCTGATCATTCGAAGAGATTCACAGCTGGTGGTGAGACAAGTCAACAAGTATTATCAAAGTCCATTGATGGAGGCATATGTCCAGGAAGTGAGAAGATCAGAGGAGCACTTTGATGGATTGCAATCAGAGCACGTACCCCGTGCGGAAAACAGCATAGATGATCATTTCTCAAAGTGTGCTGCGCAGAAGCTTCCTATGGAATCAGGAACATTTGTTCTCCATCTTACTCAACCCTCCGTATCCCCAGCAACAATGGCCCGGAAGAGGAGAAAGTTGGACACTAGAAAGCCTCTCCCGGTAGAGCCGTTCGCTCCTGGCAGAGACCCTGCCTGAAACAACTCCTTGCAGCTTGCTGGACCACCACATCCAGCCGGGCCCATGGACCCCATGTACGAGGCTGGTGCTCCCGCGACAAGGAGGTGCCGCTAGTCCTTGTTTCCGAGCCACATGCTCCAACTTGGGCAAGGCACATTGTCCGCTTCCTCCAAACCGGAGAGCTTCCCGGCGACCAAGACGAAGCTGAAAAAGTAGCCCGGAGGGCCAGTATGTATAGGTTTGTCGATGACACTCTATGTAGAAGGAGGCCCAACGGTTTGAAATTGAAGTGTGTCTGCCGGGAAGAAGGAAACAAACTGCTGGCTGAGATACACAAAGGAATGTGCGGATCCCACATTGGCTCAAGGGCGTTAGTTGGGAAAGCATCCCGGCAAGGATTCTATTGGCCCACAGCCCTCCAAGATGCGGTCGAGCTAGTCATTAAGTGTGAAGCCTGCCAGTTCCATTCCAAGAAAACCCACTTGCCTGCCCAAGCGCTTAAGACAATCCCTCTATCATGGCCATTTTCCGTCGGGGGGCTCGATATCCTAGGCCCCTTCGCTCGAGCAATCGGGGTCTTTGAATTCTTGTTCATCGCCATTGACAAGTTTACAAAGTGGCCGGAAGTGACTGCCATAAGAAAGGTGACTGCTCAGTCAGCTATGAAGTTCTTGAAAGACCCGGTGTGTTGTTTTGGAGTTCCGGCAACGATCGTCACCGACAACGGCACCCAATTCACGAGCCACACCTTCATGCAATATGTTCATGCCCTTAGATGTAAGATCGCATTCGCCTCTGTGGCACACCCCGGAGCAATGGAAAAGCTGAGAGGGCGAACACTGAAGTGCTACATGGACTCAAGACAAAAACCTTTGATACGCTGCAGAAGCACGATAGGCGGTGGATCGAGGAGCTGCCGGTGGTTCTCTGGTCCCTTAGAACGACACCAAACCGAGCCACCAGGCAGACTCGCTTCTCCAAGGTCTACGGGGTAGAAGCAGTTATCCCCATGGAACTCATTTATGGGTCGCCTCGAGAACTTTCTTGCGTTGAAGTCGTGCAAGATCAGCACCAGTGTGACGATGCTGTGCTACTCAAGGCGAACCGTCTCCGGGCTTCTACGCATGCTGCACACTATTAGCAAGCCCTGTGTAGCTATCATAGCCGCAGGGTTCATGCCTGGTGTTTTGAGGAAGGTGACCTTGTCCTTAGGCGCGTTCATTCCGCCAAGGGTATACACAATTTTTCGACGAAGTGGGTAGGCCCTTACCGGGTAGTACGAGTCACCAGACCCAGCGCAGTCCATTTGGAGACCTAAGATGGCACTCTGTTGCAAAGCTCATGGAATATTGAGAATCTCCGCAAGTTCTACCCGTAAGGCGCGAGGCTGTCGGGCAGGCCCGACAGCCACCCATTTATGACCTTGCCTCAGCTGCATGTAAACCCTTGTACAAAGCTGGGGCGATGACCCCGTGCAAGAGAAAATAAAGAAGCACTGTAGGCCCCCCCCCCAACCTAGATTGCATGCATGCATGAGCATTCCAGATCTCTGCATAAGCATTTCATGAGCATCTGCATATGCATATAGATAGGATCGCATCCTGCATTCATTCTCATCTACATGGAGTTGCAGGTTCTTGCCATGAACGTGGCTTTGACAAGGAGTTGGGAATATTGCCCAGCACTGCGATCTCAGGCAAGCCAAACAGATAAGATACACAAAGAGAAGAAGAGAGGCAGGAGCAGCACCCAAGCAGGAGCCCACCCCGATCTCGTCGAGGCCTGCCGGACGCAAGGCCTAACAAGATCAGGAGTGGCGAGGCTGCGAAGGAGGAGGCGATCGGAGCTGCTCGGCGGTGCCTCTGGTCACCACCGCCAGGGCCCGCCTGAAGCCCCAGCTCGAGAGACAGTGGAGTCATCTACCAAAGCTCAGCTAGAAGACTGCTAGAGAAGGCGAAGGTACCAAGAGAACAACCCCCTCCCCGGCAACCAGGAGGTCGGTGATGACGGTGCCAAGGAAGAAGGGAGGAACGAGAAGACGAGGTGGGAGGATGCCAGGACTAGGTGAATGTGTCTGTCACACCCTAGCTAGTCATGCATTAGAGTGTTGCATCATGTTTACTTTTTCATCAGAAACTTGAAATGGGGATGACAGAACCCCCAGTCCCCTCTGATAACCAACTAGGGTTTACTAAAATAATTTTCAATGAACCTGAAATGCCCTTCTAAAATGCCCATCATTTTTGCCTTGGTTCAGAACCTCTGCCAAAAATGGTGCACACTTTTCTAGGCCATCCTAGGGTTCTTGAGTTAAATCATAACTATTTGAATTTGGGCATTTAAAATAATATAAAATATTTAAATGCTCAAATATCTCCAAACTAAAATGTTTCATGCTGGAAATAATCCAACCATGAGCCAGGAGTAGTTTGGTGATTTTTAGAATTGCCTAGGTATTTTATTTAATTCAACAAAGTTGCAGATTTATTAAATAAAACAGAAAACAGAAGAAAAAGGAAAAAGCTTACCTGGCGCCACCGCAGGCCACTAGCCAGCCCAGCCGGCCCAGCACTGTGCTGGCCCGTGCCAGCCAGCTGCTTCCCCTCGCCAGAGCAGGCAGGGAGGTGAGCATGGCGCGCCCGAGCTCGCCACGCACCACCCAGCCTCTCTGCATCGCCCTGGTCGCCGTTGCGCCGCGTGGATCGTCTTCTGGTCGTCGCCCCGACCTCGCCGACACCCCATTCACTCTCCCCCGGCTCTCCCTCGCTCTCTCCCTCTCACGGCCGAAGCTCACCGTCGCCGCCGTTCGCCTTAGCCACCGTCTCCGACCACCCCTCGCTCCCCCGACCAGCTCAGGAGCTCCGCCTCGACTCCCTCTTCCTCCCCATCGCTCCACGAGTCCCCGGAAGCCCTGCATCGCCGCCACGTCGCCGTTCCCCTCTTCGGACTCCGACCACCGTCGCCGACGAATTCGCCGTCTCCAGCGCGTCCCCGAGCCCGCTTCGACGCCCACTGCAACCGCGGTGAGCTACGGCACCGTTTCCCCCTTCTTCCCGGCTCTCTCCCGACCCCTAGGCCCTAGCCCCACCGCGGCCGAAAGCTTCACGCCGCCGGCGATGTCGCCGTCGTGGCCACGGTCGCCGTAGCGCCCAACCGAGCTCACCATCGTGCTCCACATCTCACTAGGAGCACGTAGCACGCTCCAACACCCCCCCTAACGTCCTGCAACACCGTTCCCATGCACGACCGAACCCCGGCAGCCGCAACCGAGCTCGCCGCCGTCGACTCCGGCCACCCCGACCCCAACTGACTCCGCCAAGAGCCGCGGGTCGTCCTCAGCTTCACTCCGGTGGTCGCCACGTTCCATTTGGTGGCCGAAACGACCAAAAGCACTATCGCCGCCGCACTGTTGGTCGCCGCCGGCCAGAACTCCGGCGAGCTGACGTGGCCTAGTTGATTAACCACTAATCCACCCCCTACAGACGCTGACAGTGGGCCCCAGGGGTTAGTCAAAGCTAACCAGCCCGGGGTCAACGCGGGATTAGCCCCTGTGACACTGACGTGTGGACCCCACACGTCAGGTTTGACCCGAGCCAGCCCTGTTGACCTGCTGATGTCACTATGATGTCAGGCTGACGCAGTAATTGAATTTCTGGATTTAAATTAAATCAGGAAATTCCAGAATATTAATTAAACTTCAAAAATTCATAACTTTTATTCTGTAACTCCAAATTGGACAAATAATATATGAAAAATGATCAGAAAAATCCAATCTATCCATCTGTACCATTTTCATGCATGATCAAACAAGTTAAGTTGATGTTTCAATCAGAACAAGAAAGGCACCTTAAAAGGCCATATTTGAATTTGAAATTTGAATCTTTGATTCAAATTTGTTCAAACCCTTCTGGTTTTAGTTGCATTAGCCCAACACACTCATATTGCCATGTTTCATGCATGCATCATATTGTTGCATATTGTTTGGTGATGTTTGTGTATCGATGTCCTTTGCGACAGGATCTGTCCCCGAGGAGTACCGTGATTACCCTAACGAGGAATCGTATCCGTGCAACGAACCATCAGGCAAGCAACCAACCATTTGATCATATCGATACAATCCCATGTTCTCGCTCCTGCTCTCTTTTACTGCATTAAGACAACGCGATTCAAACTGCTGTGTGCTACGGTAGTTGAACCCATTTCCTCTGCATGACCTGTCATTGCCACAGTAACTAGATGAAACCCACTAGCATGTGTAGGAGTTGATTGAGCCATATGTATGTGTTGTTCCTACCTTGCTATGCCTGCTATGCTTAGAGTCGTGTCAGGTCTGGTTCATCTGGGTGATGGGCTAGAGTGAAATGATTATGTCGGTAACGAGAGTGGTGTGGTGAACACGATTTAGTAAAGGTATCGATGAGAGGCCATGTAGGAGTACATGGTGGGTTGTTTCATTGAAGCCGACCTTAAGCACTGAGATCTGTATGTGTGATTTAAGATACAGCTACTACCATGCATTGGGCCCTGAAATATGACCCCGCTCGACTTCTTAATCACCCTAGCTCTCTGTCCAGGAGTTGCAAGTAGTTTCTGGTGTTTGTAGCCTACTGGAGGCCCTGGACAGCGCTGACCGTAGGGGTGGGCTGTGATGCGGTAGGTACGTGGCCGGGTGTACCGAATACCCGTTAGGTATCTCGGGAACCCTGTTCACATCGTTCGGGGCCGTATGGGAAACCTCGGCCGGACTCCCTGCGGATGGAACCTGAATAGGCGATAAACCTGGACTAGAGGCTTAAGTGTTTAGGTAGGTCGTGGTCTACACCCACGTCGGCTTTCGCTTGAAGTCTGCCGAGCACATGTCGTGTGCAGACGCTAAGTGGTGGAAACATGTATGAAGAAGTACACCCCTGCAGGGTTAACATGATCTATTCGAATAGCCGCGTCCGCGGTAAAGGACTACTTGGTTTCCTATACAGTTCATAGACAAGTAAATGGAAACTACTAAAAGCCTCAAGATAAGTGTGAGTGCCGAGGATGGCTCTTCCGTAGGAAGACGGAGGTGGATCCTCGGTAGTGTATTGAAGTGGTGAGTAGTGGACTCGAGTGCGCAAAACTATTTCAAATGGAGTATCGTAGGATAGCCTAGCCAAGAGTCAAAGCTGGCTTGCTGCAATAACTCCACCAACCCTTCTTGATACTATGCATGTATGTAGGATCTGATGTAAGTCTTGCTGAGTACCTTTGTACTCATGTTACTATAATCTACATTTTTACAGAAGACGCTGCAACCCCTTCTGATGGGTTCTATGTAGACGTTGACATCAACGAGTAGGCTAAAGACCCAGGTGGTGACCCTGAGCTTGTGAAGGACCACATAGTATAGTCAGGCTTTCCAAGCCTCTTTTATTTTACTAGTTGTCTGTACTCAGACAAGTTACTTCCGCTGTTGGCTTGTATGATTGTATGACTTGTATGTTGGGTCGTGAGACCCGTACCTTTGTGTGTATGTTATGTATGGCTCACTGAGCCTTAAATAAAGTATTTGTGTCGTAGAGTCATGTTGTGATGCTTCGTTGTATTTGCACATATCGAGCATATTGTGTGTATGATTGAAATGCTTGGTATGTGCGGGATCTGACTATCTAGTTGTTTATCTTTAGTAGCCTCTCTTACCGGGAAATGTCTCCTAGTGTTACCGCTGAGCCATGGTAGCTTGCTACTGCTCTGGAACACTTAGGCTGGCCGGCATGTGTCCTTCTTCGTTCCTGTGTCTGTCCCTTCGGGGAAATGTCACGCATTGAGTACCGGAGTCCTGTTAGCCCGCTACAGCCCGGTTTACCGGAGTCCTGCTAGCCCAGTGCTACAGCCCGGACCCAATTGCTGATGACCGACACGTTCGAAGCTGGGTCATGGATGCCTGTCCCTGTAAGTCTGTGCCGCTTTGGGTTTACGACTAGTCATGTCAGCCCGGGCTCTTTATCATATGGATGCTAGCGGCACTATCATATACGTGAGCCAAAAGGCGCAAACGGTCCCGGGAAAAGGTAAGGCGACACCCGTGGGAATACCGTGCGTGAGGCCGCAAAGTGATATGAGGTGTTACCAGCTAGATCGATGTGACATCGAGTCGGGGTCCTGACAGCGTTGGTATCAGAGCCGGACTGCCTGTAGGTTCTCCAAGCCAAACTGGTCGATGTTGAGTCTAGAAATTCTTTAGTTATATGTAGGGGAATTGTTTGTGGGATGGAACGTAAGGCTCTTTTTACTCCTTATATCTTATGACTTTCTGATCTGAGTCAGTCCATTCTTCCACCGGGGGTTAAGGAATTAGGATCTGTTCTCTCTATCAGGTTCACGTGTTACTAATCAGTAGTACCTTATAAGTTTGATGGTTATCAGCCTAGCTCAGTTCTACTACCACATTATGTTGTTAGAATGGTTCCAGAACTTTGATATGATGATGTTGAGTGTGTACGAAATCCTTTGTCAAATGTCTCAATATCCTTTTTGAGCATTTACAGCTGTTATGCTGCCGAAATCTTGCTAGAAATTCTAATGCCTTTGCATTATAATTGTGCTTTCAGATGGCCACTTGCGACCTCAATCAAGTGGTTCGCCTGACTCGATGCCTAGATGTACCCGGCCATACTGCTAAGTTGGTCAGGGTAATGACTGAGGCCGGATACCGCTGGTATCCCGAGTACACGGTCGAAGAGCAATTCCGAGATTTTAATCAAAGCCAGTATCTCTGCACTGTCAGGATATTTCCATCTTATCCTGGATCCACTGAGCCTCTTCACTGCTCCTATGGACTCGGGGTTACTATCGAGATGGCTGTGCAGGATGCCGCCTACTCTATGATGACCATTATGCGAGTCAGATCTGGTCTATTTCGGGACTCTGATTTCCGGTATATGCCAGGATCACTTCCGGGAGCACAAGGATATTTTCAGGCTATATATGCTGACTCCACTCAGGAGGATTCACGGACTCGCACCACTGCTGAGATGCTCGAGGATAAGGACCGTGAAAATCGGGCCTTAAGGCTAGAGCTCTTCAATACCCTGTGCCGACCACTGGGCCACTTTGACTCGGTTCGCACCGGCGGTGCAAGCTGGATTTTCAGATATGCGCGATCTCTATCCTGTGAGATCTGCTCTGCCGGACGTGATGGTTTGGCGTGATGTAGGAGGCATCACCCCACCTCGCGGTCCCCGCAGGCCACCGTTTGCTGGTCCAAGACCTCATCCTAGCCCCTATGGTCCACAAGCTCCGCGAGATCGTCTGTTTCCGGATGATCATGTTGAACTTCCGGGCTATGGAGGTGACTTCTACGAGGACTACTACGGATCGGTCTGAGTTAGTAGTAGTATCACTAGTTCGCACTAGATGTGTCGTCTATCGTCCCGCGTGACTCGTGGGTTATGACCTAGTTTGTACTCTTTCCGGAGTTGTAGAAAAATAATGTATAGGAGCTTGGAATGCCTCCGATGAGATGTAATCCTCTTTTCACCGTATTAGTACTTTGCTTGGCTTGTACTAAACCTTGTATGGTGTGTATGACGATGGAATAAAGAAGCAGTTTCTGTATCTACCATGTCATACGGATGATCATCTTGCATTCCGAGTTATTTCTTACATTATGTATTCCATGTCGGAATTTCATCATTCTGACTAAATCATTGTCTTGTCTACCTAGGATGGTCAACACGCGCGCTAACCCTGCCTCTCAAGAGCAGGCCGAAGGCAGTGAAGCCAGGGATGTAAATCTGCCTCATCCTCCTTCACTAGCCGAGGTTATGATGGAAGCTGAGAGAAACAAGCGGGAGACAAACCGTTTGTTAGAGCGTATTGAACAGAATACAGCACACCATCAGAGGGCTAACGTGGTGTCACTCAGTGATTTTATCAAATTGCATCCACCCACGTTCCACCACTCCGTCGAGCCTCTCGACGCTGATGACTGGCTTCGCAGTATCTCTCACAAGCTGCGTTCTGCGCTGGTAGCTGAGGCTGACAAGGTCACCTTTGCTGCATATCATCTTGAAGGCCCCGCCAGTCTATGGTGGGAGAATTATGGAGCTATGCGCCCAGCAGGCCATGTCACAACTTGGGCTGAATTCAGCGACGCTTTCCGTGAACACCACATTCCGGAGGGTCTCATGGACCGTAAGCGTGAAGAATTTTGCAATTTCACCCAAGGCCGACTTTCTATGGATGTCTATAGCAGGGAGTTTGGTAATCTTGCACGATATGCAACCGAGGAAGTGTCTACTGACGCCAAGAAGCAAGCAAGGTTCCGTAAGGGCCTTAGTCCTGAGCTTCGCCGCGACCTTCGTCTGCATGAGTGCACATCCTTCTCGAAACTTGTCAACAAAGCCATCAGTGCTGAAACTGGTCAGACTGACTATGACGCAACACGCAAGCATGGACGTGATATGGGTTCCTCATCCGGTGCTGGTCCTCAGAAGCGCCGCGTGTGGGTACCCAACACCGCCTTGCCACCCAGGTTCACACCGAGGCCATCTTTCCAGGCGCCTCGCCCCGCTCAACAGTCTACTCCAGCTAAGCCCTATGGGGGTCCAACCAATAATGCTCCTCCACGTACCAGTTCCGTGACTTGTTTCAAGTGTGGGGAATCTGGTCACTATATGCGTGAGTGTCCCCAGACCAACCCCAATCAATCTGCTAAAGCTGTTGGCCGTGGCAAGCCGACAGGGAAAGTATTCCACGCTAAACCGGTCACCGCTTCACGTGGCCATGTCAATTGTGTCTCTGCCGAAGAAGCTCAAGAGGACCCCAACGTCGTTCTCGGTACGCTTCTTGTTAATTGCCACCCGGCATCTGTTCTTTTCGATACAGGAGCCTCTCATTCCTTTATATCTGAAAATTATGCTCGTTTGCATAACGTTGCATTCTGTGATCTGCCGTCCACTATGGAAATCTCTACCCCTGGGTCTAGATGGCAGACCTCTAGGGTAAGTTATGGAAATGAAATCCAAGTCGACAGACTTGTTTTTCTCGCATCTTTGATAGCCCTTAAATCTTCAGACATTAATATCATTTTGGGTATGGACTGGATGTCAGCTCATCATGCCAAAATTGATTGCTTCTCTAGGACTGTTCAACTCACCCATCCTTCGGGGAAGATAGTCAATGTTTTGACTCGAATAGCCAAGCGACAATTATATTCTCTTAACGCCAGCCCTTTGCCAGACCTTGAGGACGTTCCGGTAGTCCGTGACTTTCCGGATGTCTTTCCAGAGGAATTGCCAGGTGTTCCACCTGACAGGGATGTTGAGTTCGTAATAGACCTCATTCCAGGAACCGTTCCGATTGCTAGAAGACCTTATAAGATGGCACCCCTAGAACTAGGCGAGCTTAAGAAACAACTCGACGAATCCTTGAAAAAGGGTTTCATCCGACCTAGCTCATCTCCGTGGGCTTGCCCCGTCCTATTCGTCAAGAAGAAGGATGGTACGGACCGGATGGTTGTAGATTACCGACCTGTCAACTTGGTCACAATCAAGAACAAATATCCACTTCCCAGGATCAACGACCTGTATGATCAGCTCGCTGGATCCTCAGTCTTTTCCAAGATGGATTTGAGGTTGGGATACCATCAAATCAAAATCAGAAACGGGGACATTCCTAAAACGGCCTTTGTTACTCGTTATGGCCAACACGAGTACACCGTTATGTCCTTCGGTTTAACCAACGCTCCAGCCACTTTTTCTCGGTTAATGAACTCAATCTTCATGGAGTATTTGGATAAATTCGTCGTAGTTTATCTCGATGACATACTCATATACTCCAAGAACGAGGAAGAACATGCCGAACATCTAAGACTAGTGTTGCAAAAACTTCGAGAGCATCGCCTTTATGCCAAATTTTCTAAATGTGAATTCTGGTTGCCAGAAGTGACCTATCTGGGTCATGTAATATCTGGTAAAGGTATTGCTGTCAACCCTGAGCGAGTTCAAGCCGTCCTTGATTGGACTCCACCCGAATCGGTCAAGCAAGTTCGGAGTTTTCTGGGCTTAGCAAGTTATTGTCGTCGCTTTGTCGAGAACTTCTCCAAAGTTGCCAAACCTCTAACCGAACTCCTCAAGAAAGATAAGAAGTTCGAATGGACTCCACAATGTGAGCACAGTTTTCAGGAACTGAAAAGACGTCTGACTTCTGCTCCTGTGCTGGTACCGCCAGACTTCTCCAGGGACTTTGTTATCTACTGCGACGCCTCGCGACAAGGACTAGGTTGCATTCTCATGCAAGATCGACACGTAATTGCTTACGCTTCACGGCAATTGCACCCACATGAGGAGAATTATCCTACTCATGATCTAGAACTTGCAGCCGTAGTCTATGCACTTAAAACCTGGCGACATTACCTCCTCGGTAATCGTTGCGAAATATTCACTGATCACCAAAGTCTGAAGTACATTTTCACCCAACCGGATCTGAATCTCAGGCAAAGACGTTGGGTTGAATTGATCACAGACTTCGACTTAGGAATAACCTACACCCCAGGGAAAGCCAACGTCATGGCTGATGCGCTAAGTCGTAAATCTTATTGTAACAACCTGATGTTACAACAAAGTCAACCGCTTCTCCATGAGGATTTCGGAAGCTTAACCTTCACATTGTACCTCAAGGTTTTCTTTCCACCTTGGTGGTGAAACCTACTCTTACGGATCAAATCATCGCTGCCCAAAAGCGAGATAAGGGAATATCTAAAATCAAAGAGAACATTGCTAGCGGAGGTGTTAGTTGTTTCTCCACAAATGATCAAGGTGTTGTGTACTTTGAGAATCGTCTAGTGGTTCCCAAGAACCAGCATCTACGGCAGTTGATCCTTAAGGAGGCTCATGAATCTCCTCTCACCATTCATCCCGGTAGTACTAAGATGTATCAGGACCTACGCCAGAGGTTCTGGTGGACTAGGATGAAGAGAGAAATTGCTCAGTATATTGCAAATTGCGACGTCTGTCGTCGTGTAAAAGCAGAGCACCAACGGCCTGCTGGCACCCTTCAACCCTTAGCTATTCCTGAATGGAAATGGGATAAAATTGGTATGGATTTCATTACCGGTTTTCCCAGGACCAAGAGAGGGAATAATGCTATTTTCGTCGTGGTCGATCGTCTTTCCAAAGTAGCTCATTTCTTACCTGTTCGTGAGAGTATAACCGCTAGTCAGCTGGCAGACTTATACATCTCCCGAATAGTGTCTCTCCATGGTGTTCCTTTGGAAATCAATTCGGATCGAGGAAGTCTTTTCACCTCTCGATTTTGGGAAAGTTTCCAAAATGCTATGGGAACCCGTCTCTCCTTTAGCACCGCTTTCCACCCTCAATCAAGTGGTCAAGTGGAACGCGTCAACCAAATTCTAGAAGACATGCTTCGAGCCTCTGTTATCTCGTTCGGAATGGACTGGGAGAAGTGCCTTCCATTTGCCGAATTCGCTTACAACAACAGCTATCAATCTAGCTTGGGTAAAGCCCCTTTTGAAGTCCTCTATGGACGACGATGTCGAACACCCCTTAACTGGTCAGAAACCGGGGAAAGACAATTCTTTGGCCCGGATATGATTCAGGAAGCAGAAGAACAAGTTCGTATCGTTCGTGAAAAGTTGAAAACAGCCCAATCTCGTCAAAAGAGTCAATATGACCGAAAACACAAGGCTATGACTTTCGAGGTTGATGAGAAGGCTTACCTTCGGGTCACCCCTCTGAAGGGAAACCATCGTTTCGGTATCAAAGGCAAATTGGCTCCTCGATACATTGGACCTTTTTGCATTCTTGCCAAACGAGGAGAAGTTGCCTACCAATTGGAACTACCTCCGCACCTCTCCAGAGTTCACGATGTCTTCCACGTTTCTCAACTCAGGCGTTGCTTCTCGGATCCTATCCGTGAAGTGGACCACGAAACGCTTGATCTCCAAGATAATCTTACATACCGAGAGTACCCCATCCGTATCCTCGATCAAGCCGAACGTACCACGCGACGTCATAATATCAAGTTTCTCAAGGTTCAATGGTCGCATCACTCTGAAGATGAAGCAACTTGGGAAAGGGAGGATCGTCTTCGACTCGAGTATCCCGCCTTCTTCCCGGAGGAACCCAAATCTCGGGACGAGATTCTTTTGAGTGGGGGTGAGTTGTCACACCCTAGCTAGTCATGCATTAGAGTGTTGCATCATGTTTACTTTTTCATCAGAAACTTGAAATGGGGATGACAGAACCCCCAGTCCCCTCTGATAACCAACTAGGGTTTACTAAAATAATTTTCAATGAACCTGAAATGCCCTTCTAAAATGCCCATCATTTTTGCCTTGGTTCAGAACCTCTGCCAAAAATGGTGCACACTTTTCTAGGCCATCCTAGGGTTCTTGAGTTAAATCATAACTATTTGAATTTGGGCATTTAAAATAATATAAAATATTTAAATGCTCAAATATCTCCAAACTAAAATGTTTCATGCTGGAAATAATCCAACCATGAGCCAGGAGTAGTTTGGTGATTTTTAGAATTGCCTAGGTATTTTATTTAATTCAACAAAGTTGCAGATTTATTAAATAAAACAGAAAACAGAAGAAAAAGGAAAAAGCTTACCTGGCGCCACCGCAGGCCACTAGCCAGCCCAGCCGGCCCAGCACTGTGCTGGCCCGTGCCAGCCAGCTGCTTCCCCTCGCCAGAGCAGGCAGGGAGGTGAGCATGGCGCGCCCGAGCTCGCCACGCACCACCCAGCCTCTCTGCATCGCCCTGGTCGCCGTTGCGCCGCGTGGATCGTCTTCTGGTCGTCGCCCCGACCTCGCCGACACCCCATTCACTCTCCCCCGGCTCTCCCTCGCTCTCTCCCTCTCACGGCCGAAGCTCACCGTCGCCGTCGTTCGCCTTAGCCACCGTCTCCGACCACCCCTCGCTCCCCCGACCAGCTCAGGAGCTCCGCCTCGACTCCCTCTTCCTCCCCACCGCTCCACGAGTCCCCGGAAGCCCTGCATCGCCGCCACGTCGTCGTTCCCCTCTTCGGACTCCGACCACCGTCGCCGACGAATTCGCCGTCTCCAGCGCGTCCCCGAGCCCGCTTCGACGCCCACTGCAACCGCGGTGAGCTACGCCACCGTTTCCCCCTTCTTCCCGGCTCTCTCCCGACCCCTAGGCCCTAGCCCCACCGCGGCCGAAAGCTTCACGCCGCCGGCGATGTCGCCGTCGTGGCCACGGTCGCCGTAGCGCCCAACCGAGCTCACCATCGTGCTCCACATCTCACTAGGAGCACGTAGCACGCTCCAACACCCCCCCTAACGTCCTGCAACACCGTTCCCGTGCACGACCGAACCCCGGCAGCCGCAACCGAGCTCGCCGCCGTCGACTCCGGCCACCCCGACCCCAACTGACTCCGCCAAGAGCCGCGGGTCGTCCTCAGCTTCACTCCGGTGGTCGCCACGTTCCATTTGGTGGCCGAAACGACCAAAAGCACTATCGCCGCCGCACTGTTGGTCGCCGCCGGCCAGAACTCCGGCGAGCTGACGTGGCCTAGTTGATTAACCACTAATCCACCCCCTACAGACGCTGACAGTGGGCCCCAGGGGTTAGTCAAAGCTAACCAGCCCGGGGTCAACGCGGGATTAGCCCCTGTGACACTGACGTGTGGACCCCACACGTCAGGTTTGACCCGAGCCAGCCCTGTTGACCTGCTGATGTCACTATGATGTCAGGCTGACGCAGTAATTGAATTTCTGGATTTAAATTAAATCAGGAAATTCCAGAATATTAATTAAACTTCAAAAATTCATAACTTTTATTCTGTAACTCCAAATTGGACAAATAATATATGAAAAATGATCAGAAAAATCCAATCTATCCATCTGTACCATTTTCATGCATGATCAAACAAGTTAAGTTGATGTTTCAATCAGAACAAGAAAGGCACCTTAAAAGGCCATATTTGAATTTGAAATTTGAATCTTTGATTCAAATTTGTTCAAACCCTTCTGGTTTTAGTTGCATTAGCCCAACACACTCATATTGCCATGTTTCATGCATGCATCATATTGTTGCATATTGTTTGGTGATGTTTGTGTATCGATGTCCTTTGCGACAGGATCTGTCCCCGAGGAGTACCGTGATTACCCTAACGAGGAATCGTATCCGTGCAACGAACCATCAGGCAAGCAACCAACCATTTGATCATATCGATACAATCCCATGTTCTCGCTCCTGCTCTCTTTTACTGCATTAAGACAACGCGATTCAAACTGCTGTGTGCTACGGTAGTTGAACCCATTTCCTCTGCATGACCTGTCATTGCCACAGTAACTAGATGAAACCCACTAGCATGTGTAGGAGTTGATTGAGCCATATGTATGTGTTGTTCCTACCTTGCTATGCCTGCTATGCTTAGAGTCGTGTCAGGTCTGGTTCATCTGGGTGATGGGCTAGAGTGAAATGATTATGTCGGTAACGAGAGTGGTGTGGTGAACACGATTTAGTAAAGGTATCGATGAGAGGCCATGTAGGAGTACATGGTGGGTTGTTTCATTGAAGCCGACCTTAAGCACTGAGATCTGTATGTGTGATTTAAGATACAGCTACTACCATGCATTGGGCCCTGAAATATGACCCCGCTCGACTTCTTAATCACCCTAGCTCTCTGTCCAGGAGTTGCAAGTAGTTTCTGGTGTTTGTAGCCTACTGGAGGCCGTGGACAGCGCTGACCGTAGGGGTGGGCTGTGATGCGGTAGGTACGTGGCCGGGTGTACCGAATACCCGTTAGGTATCTCGGGAACCCTGTTCACATCGTTCGGGGCCGTATGGGAAACCTCGGCCGGACTCCCTGCGGATGGAACCTGAATAGGCGATAAACCTGGACTAGAGGCTTAAGTGTTTAGGTAGGTCGTGGTCTACACCCACGTCGGCTTTCGCTTGAAGTCTGCCGAGCACATGTCGTGTGCAGACGCTAAGTGGTGGAAACATGTATGAAGAAGTACACCCCTGCAGGGTTAACATGATCTATTCGAATAGCCGCGTCCGCGGTAAAGGACTACTTGGTTGCCTATACAGTTCATAGACAAGTAAATGGAAACTACTAAAAGCCTCAAGATAAGTGTGAGTGCCGAGGATGGCTCTTCCGTAGGAAGACGGAGGTGGATCCTCGGTAGTGTATTGAAGTGGTGAGTAGTGGACTCGAGTGCGCAAAACTATTTCAAATGGAGTATCGTAGGATAGCCTAGCCAAGAGTCAAAGCTGGCTTGCTGCAATAACTCCACCAACCCTTCTTGATACTATGCATGTATGTAGGATCTGATGTAAGTCTTGCTGAGTACCTTTGTACTCATGTTACTATAATCTACATTTTTACAGAAGACGCTGCAACCCCTTCTGATGGGTTCTATGTAGACGTTGACATCAACGAGTAGGCTAAAGACCCAGGTGGTGACCCTGAGCTTGTGAAGGACCACATAGTATAGTCAGGCTTTCCAAGCCTCTTTTATTTTACTAGTTGTCTGTACTCAGACAAGTTACTTCCGCTGTTGGCTTGTATGATTGTATGACTTGTATGTTGGGTCGTGAGACCCGTACCTTTGTGTGTATGTTATGTATGGCTCACTGAGCCTTAAATAAAGTATTTGTGTCGTAGAGTCATGTTGTGATGCTTCGTTGTATTTGCACATATCGAGCATATTGTGTGTATGATTGAAATGCTTGGTATGTGCGGGATCTGACTATCTAGTTGTTTATCTTTAGTAGCCTCTCTTACCGGGAAATGTCTCCTAGTGTTACCGCTGAGCCATGGTAGCTTGCTACTGCTCTGGAACACTTAGGCTGGCCGGCATGTGTCCTTCTTCGTTCCTGTGTCTGTCCCTTCGGGGAAATGTCACGCATTGAGTACCGGAGTCCTGTTAGCCCGCTACAGCCCGGTTTACCGGAGTCCTGCTAGCCCAGTGCTACAGCCCGGACCCAATTGCTGATGACCGACACGTTCGAAGCTGGGTCATGGATGCCTGTCCCTGTAAGTCTGTGCCGCTTTGGGTTTACGACTAGTCATGTCAGCCCGGGCTCTTTATCATATGGATGCTAGCGGCACTATCATATACGTGAGCCAAAAGGCGCAAACGGTCCCGGGAAAAGGTAAGGCGACACCCGTGGGAATACCGTGCGTGAGGCCGCAAAGTGATATGAGGTGTTACCAGCTAGATCGATGTGACATCGAGTCGGGGTCCTGACAGTGTCGATGCAGTCGTACTCCATCCTGACGGCCTGCCTCCCGCCTTCTCCATCTTCCCCGGCTTATCTTCATCAACACTCACTAGGGAAGTGCCCGCCCTGCGGTCTGACACCCCCTCCGGAGAGACAGCAGACATCCAAGATGGCCAAGGGGCTTGAGGCGCACCGCTCCCCTCGGCGGGCAGGAAGGCGCGCCTCTCATCGACATCAACCCCAGTTCCAAGGAGAGGGGCCGTACTGGGATTTTCAACGGTCTCGAGCCCTCCACCTTGGGCTTGGACCAAGCTCACTCACCAAGCGCTAACACAATCACTTGGCATCATCAACCCGAAGCTAAAGTCTCGGGGCCAGCCCCAGGCTCTCCCTTCCGGCATATTCAAATGGAGCAAGACAGAGAAGAAGGAAAATGCGGATGGATGCCTCCACTGCTCCCCCACTCTTCCTTTTTTAGGCGAGCAGGGGGGTTGGATCCGCAACGGGCGACCACCACCCTCCTCCACCAATTCAAGGAAGCCAGGCCCTCGCCATTATACTGTCTCGCACCACGCACCTCCATTACCTACCCCGTGCGATGTATGCGGGATACGTGGCTAAGGATAAGGGCGTGGTGGGAAGAGTGAATTGGCAGTTTCTACCCCATCCATTAAAGTCATTCATGGGCCATTATTGGAGCAGCCCCACCACTATTGCCTTTGCACGACAGGCGGGGAAACCAGAAACTTGCTCGAAATCAATACTAATGAATAAGGAAAGAAGATCCCAAGAGACGAGCCTCTTCAGTAGCACTACCTGTGCACTTGTTATGCCCTACCCCGGCGACGCTCGGCAGCATGTTCGGGGCAGGCCCGGGGGCTTCTGTCAGTGCAACAGACCCTGGGCCTGTCGCTCAGACTGTGCACAGGGACAAGATCAAGATTGAAGCATTAGACCAAGAGGAACAAGGGACCAAGAGACTCGAAGAACCAACAAGCAGACCAGAGGGACCAAGACCAAGCCAGAAGAACAAGATATCAGCAGGAAAGAAGCCTCCCTTGCCGGGCAGGCGAGCCCGGCAAGGGGCGAGGCCACCCCTAGAAGAAGATGACCAAGGTGTCCCGGCAGGGCCTGCCAAGACCCGCGGAGGCAAGATCGCCCCTTCGACCACTCCACCATGACTCACATTGCAGTTCAGTGCGGTGTTAAGCCACAGAGTGATTAGGTGGCAGCCATTCGCCACATGGCGGCCACTTCACACCAAGAGAACCCACAGACGACACCCGTCCTATGACGTGTCAAGCAAGTAGGCGTGGAGCTGGCAAGATACCCCGGCAAGCCTTGCCGGGCAACGAACGACATGACGCTAAGCGGTGCATTAAATGCACACTGTCAGCTTACAGAGTAAGGTATGATAGCACTATTTGCTATCATATCAGTGTCTAATGACTAATTTGCCACTGTGGTTACCCCTTAACCTATAAAAGGAGGGCCATGGCAACAGTTCGAGAGGTTGGAAAATTAGATCACTCACACCCCCATACGTGCGTAGTCGTTGCTGCCCTGAGGCAACCCCTGCCGGGAAAATGTATTGAGTACCACCACCACGTTTCCACCATCAATACACCAAAGTAGGAGTAGGATTTTACGCCTCACGACGGCCCGAGCCTGGGTAAAACTGCTCGTGTGATAGAAACGACGTTTCCACCATCAATACACCAAATGTATTGAGCCATGCTGCCCCACATTGGTCTGCTATTTGTGCAACGCGACTTCCCCCTACTGAACCAGCAAGGGGCCATCCTGGTCCCATAGTTGGCCGTGGTTTCCCGCGACAGGTTCAGTAGGCGAACGCCTCGCTCGGGTTCAGTTAGAGCCCAATGCCTCGCACCCACGGGTCTACGTGTATGATAGAAACGCGCAAACCTCCGTGCATTGCTCGGCCCCGACCACCCACCGTAATAGGGAACACCCCAAAATTTTGCTCGCCCTCACTTCTACCATGATTTTTTCCATCATGGACGACCCAAAGAATGTAATGCAGGTGCATCTCAGGCCTGCCCAGGATGAAAAGCCCATTTTTATCATGAATATTTGTCATATAAGTAGGAGCCCACCACATTTATGATGATACCGGGTTTTTTCATAATTATCGTCATAGAAGTGTCATAAGTATGACAGAAAAAAATTTGTTTGGCCCAAAAAGTCACGGGTGTGTCTTTTTTTGTAGTGCCGAGGAATCGTCCTAGGATTGGGCCTTCTAGGAGGGGCCCAATCTGCTTGTTGATTGAGCCGAGGGGATCCCAACGAGGACTCCCATGGAAGGCCCTGCCCATACTAACGCCATAGTTACCGGGGAAGGGCGCGGCGTTCATGCCCCAGCAACTGATGTGGCCGGGGAAACTGAAGACCCCCCATGACAGACAACTCCCGATAACCTATTTGTTTTCCTTTATCATCTTGCTCCCAATCCTTGATACTCCAATGCTTCTACCTCCTCATAATTTCTTGTTGCTTTCGCTGGCAGTATCATTGGCCGAGAAGCCTGAGTTGTTGGAGGAGGTGGCCAACGTCGAGAAAGATGTTATTGAGAAGACCACCAAGATTGCTGCCGCGGAGGGACAGGAACACACCGCCGGGGGCACTCAAGAGCCCCCGAAGGAAGCAGAGAAAGCCCCTGGCAGTGCATCGGGATTAGGGGCATTGGTTTCAGAGAAAATCTCACATCGAACCATGATCCCTCCTCCCGCATTTGACACCTCGACTGGGACCTCACAGCCAACTTCAAGCCAACTGGCATTGATGCTGGCCCAACCTAGTCTCAGAGCCCCTGGTTCTTCAGTAGCAGTGAGTGCAGAGCTTGATGAGGAGATCTAGCATATCATGGTGCCATTGTCTCAACAAGTTGGAGAAGCCGATGACTCTGTCAATGCCGTCGTGGACCTATTTTATGGAATCCGTGGTGGCAGGCATCAAAGAAATGCAGAACTGGTACGACCAGAAGTGGCAGGCACTCAAGGAGCAACACAATTCTACCAACAGTGTGGACCAGAAGCTGAGGGACAAGGGGAGTGAGATGTGCGAGTGGCACGACAAACAACTGCAAGTTCTTTTGTGGCAGCAGGAGATGATCTCCATGGCAAAGGAGGATGTCATTGCCCGGGAGGCCCGTCTGGCAGAGCGCATACTGATCTTGAACGCCAGAGGAAATGACATCTCTTCCCGGGAAGAGAACCTCGGGGCCACCCTTTACAGCAAGGATGAGGAACTGGAGGCCCTTGTCTAGCAACACACCAAGGATCTGGAAGACAAACACAAGGCTGCCCTTGACGCGCTCTCCACTGACTCTGCTGCTCAGCTGAAGAAGGTTTCTCATGACCTTGCCGTGGCATCCATTGTCAAGGATGATCTTGATCAACCAGTGGCCAAACTGTCAAAGGAGCTTGCCGGGAGTACCAAGGAAACTACGGCTCTCTAGGAGTAGGTGTAGAAGGCAGAGACCCTTCTAAAAGAGGTGCAATCGCAGATCTCCTCCAAGAGCCAGGACCTTGAGACTACCAACGACACTATTAAAGATATGAGGGCAATGCTTGGCACCCTAGAGAGCAAAATTAAGTCTGGCGGGGTTCGTGAGAAGCAGCTGATGAAGGATCTGGACAATGCGAGACTCCTTCGGAAAGATGCAGAGGACAAGCTGGCAAGCCAATCTGAGTAGGTTGACCTTTGGATCATGAGCTTGGTCGACATTGTCGAGCATCTCACTCCTAGATTGCAATGATGGGCATGGAGGGGCCAGTATTCTCGGTTGGCAGGCACGAGGTCCCGACCGTCAAGTTAGGGCTCTTCTTCAACGAGCTGATTGAAGGGCTGAAGACCCATGAGGAAGGAAGAGGCGCTCTCTTTGCAAGCATGTCTCAAAAGCTTGCCCGCAATGCCATCTTCATGGTCTTAAGTAATCTTGTCTATCGCCACCCGAACTCAACCTTGCTGATGGCTTGAGGAAGCTCTCGACAGGCGCTGATGTTTATGCCGCTGAAAAGAAAGTTGGTCCCTTCATCGACAGGGTCCTCTCCGTCCCCAGGTCTCCATAAGGCCACCAAGTCTGGCCTTGAATCATTCATATCGCTATGTTGCCCAATAACAAAACATTATGCATGTCTTGCATTTAGATCCCGTACTTCTTTTGCTTGCGCTGAACTGATGTTTAATGAATTTCAAATGCATGCTACCCCTCGTGCATATTACCCATGGATGCTCGCCTGGTTAGTTTCATTATATGTGTCTTGGTTGCCCGTTGGTAGCGTGTTGCCGCGATTGCAGCGAGGAACAGGTCATTAGCATTCAACAGGGGAAGACACACCCCGACAGGTTTTTCCTTGGGCTTGATGCAGCCACCCACTCTGTGAGCAGGCTTGAAATAGAACGGGGGCGCAGACAAACCCGGCAAAGTGCCATCACATGAAAGATTTCTCCATACGAAGCACCTTGGTTATCCGAGGGATAAGCAAATGCAAACTCTGGAAGTAGAGAAGAAGTGGACATGTGGACTTAGCTTTCGTATGTGCTTCCTTCTCTTTCCAGTTGCAGCCGCTCGTCGCTCCTACGTGCCTTGGGAGGGTGGTATTTTGCTTATCGTTTTCAGATCCCCGACAAGGACCGAAGGGGATTATAGATCTCCCGCGAGCGACGAAACATGGTGCAAGGTAGGGTCAGTTTCTCTCTCCTTCCCCTTACACTTTTGAAGATCGTATGACGGTCGGAACAAAAGCCACGCTGACGTGGAAGGCCTTACTAGAGCATTCTTGTTGGGGCGTCAATCAACGGATTCACACCGGTGCTCTTAATCAGAATTTCCCCTTAGCAAGGCAAATGCTGGACCGAGTTTCACGCATGCTCATCGACGTTGATGATGCTAAACCTAGTGTACCTCGACCATCGACAAGTGAAAGGGGTGGAGAGAGGAACCATGTACCTTATCACCTTGCCCTTTTCTAAACAGGGCTCGCATGGTGACCATGCTGCCTGAACCGTTTGGGTCTATCATGTCACCGTCATTCCTTGCTCCCACCGCAGCTGCAGTCGCGGTGGAGAGAGATGATGGGAACTGGACAGGGCGGGCGAAAAAGCGATGTCGCTTTATTCTCGACCCACTGTGCCACGTTCTTTCTTTGGGCATCATGGATGATGAAAAGCTGTCGATGGAGAAGACGATGATGAAGATGACGCACTGCTTTCACCTTGGGTTCGCACAAGCGCTTCCCCCAACCTGGTGCACCAAAGATGTCATGGTTCAACATGGCCACTTATGGGACCATTGGCCCCTTGTGGTTCGGCAAGGGGGAAGGGAGCGTTGCACAAAGAGCGGAGGCTATAGAGCAGCATGATAGCAATGACATAGGTAGTTTTTACCCAGGTTTGGGCCGCCGCGAGGCATAAAACCTTACTGTAGGACCTTGAAGTATGTCTAGAGGGGGGTGATTAGACTACTTGACCAATAAAAACTTAACCTTTTCCCAATTTTAGAGTTTGGCAGATTTTAGTTATTCTAGGACAAGTCAAGCAATCATCACACAATACAAGCAAGCATGCAAAGAGTGTATAGGCAGCGGAAATTAAAGCATGCAACTTGCAAGAAAGTAAAGGGAAGGGTTTGGAGGATTCAAACGCAATTGGAGACACGGATGTTTTTGGCGTGGTTCCGATAGGTGGTGCTATCGTACATCCACATTGATGGAGACTTCAACCCACGAAGGGTAACGGCTGCGCGAGTCCACGGAGGGCTCCACCCACGAAGGGTCCACGAAGTAGCAACCTTGTCTATCCCACCATGGCCGTCGCCCACGAAGGACTTGCCTCACTAGCGGTAGATCTTCACGAAGTAGGCGATCTCCTTGCCCTTACAAACTCCTTGGTTCAACTCCACAATCTTGTCGGAGGCTCCCAAGGGACACCTAGCCAATCTAGGAGACACCACTCTCCAAGAAGTAACAAATGGTGCATTGATGATGAATTCCTTGCTCTTGTGCTTCAAATGATAGTCTCCCCAACACTCAACTCTCTCTCATAGGATTTGGGATCTGGTGGAAAGAGGGTTTAAATGGAAAGCAACTTGGGGAAGGCTAGAGATCAAGATTCATATGGTAGGAATGGAATATCTTGGCCTCAACACATGAGTAGGTGGTTCTTTCTCAGAAATGGTAAGTTGGAAGTGTAGGTTTAGTCTGATGGCTCTCTCCATGAATGAACAGGAGGTGGAGGGGTATATATAGCCTCCACACAAAATCTCGGTGAGACCGATTCGGTTAGGGTTAGGGCATAATGTAATCTCGGTAACACCGATTACACAAACTCGGTAAGACCAATTTTGGTAATAAGCTTTCCAGAGAGTTGGTCAGGTAAACTCGGTGGGACCGATTTGCTCTTTTCGGTGAGATCGAAATGTTACAAAACGGAAACAGAGAGTTTACATTGCAATCTCGATGGGAACGATCGCTCACTTCGGTTAGACCGAAATGTTACGAAGGGAAACAAAGAGATTACAATCCCATCTCGGTGAGACCGAGATCCCTATCGTCAAGACTGATTTGCTTAGGGTTTGTGGTAGTGGCTATGACTTCTGGAATCAGTGGCGCCGGATTGAAAGAATCGGTGCGACCGATTTTGGCTTTAGGTTTAGGTCATTTGTGGATGTGGGAAAGTAGTTGAAGGTTTTGGAGCATATCACTAAGCACATGAAGTAAGAGACTCATTAAGCAACACCTCATCCCTTCTTGATAGTATTGGATTTTCCTATAGACTCAATGTGATCATGGATCACTAAAATGTAAAATGAAGAGTCTTGAGCTTTTGAGCTTGAGCCAATCCTTTGTCCTTTGTATTTTGAGGGATCCACTTTCATCATCCATGCCATGCCATTCATTGAGCTTTCCTGAAATAATAGTCTTGGAATAGGATTAGCTCAATGAGCTATATGTTGTTATCAATTACCAAAACCTCCTAGGGATAGTTGCACTTTCAATCTCCCCCTTTTTGATAATTGATGACAACATATAGATCAAAGCTTCGACAAATGATAATAAAATTAAATAACATCGTCGCTTTGAGAAGTATGTGATAAACAAGAGCTCCCCCTAAATTTGTGCATAGTTTTAGATTTGCTTTGGACTGCAAATGCACAATCAATTAGGCTCATGCGTTACTCTCCCATGTCACATACATCTTGGTGGAGCGCTCAAAATAATAAACAATGAATACATGCACTCATCACCAAGCATAGTGAGTGATCACATATGATAGATAAGATAATATCAAGCATGCATAAGTGTAGCTTATGATCAAACACATGATCATCAATGTCTCACAAGCATAGTATCTCAACCAAAAGCAAACAAGATAAACACACCAAAAGCAAGAGAGAACAAAAGCAACACTCTCTCTCGAAGCCTATGATCTATACATTTTTCTCCCCCTTTGGCAACAAGTTACCAAAAAGTTCATAGAAAATGCATAGTGCTAGATCGACTCTCAGGCTTGATCTTCTAGTGGTGGTGTCCTGATGACTCCAAGGACGAAGGCTTCAGTTGATGTAGAGGGTGCTGGAGTTGATGCTGAAGCTGGTTGCACTGGAGCAGAAGGGGCAGTAGCTGGTGCTGAAGTTGTTGCTCTAGTGTCTATCACTGGCTCTACAACTGACCTCTGGGCTCTGGGCACTCTGGCAAACACATTGGTGGTTGTCTTGCCCTTCCTCTCCTGCACGTCATCCTGCAGCTGCTCCACAACTGACTGAATCTCAGTTACCTTGGCATCTAGATCATAGAATTTTTGTTCCATGATTCTTTCCAGGCTCTCCTGGTTTTGAGTTAGGGTGGCCAACCCCTTCTCAATCCTCAGAGATGATGCTATCAAGTAACCAAGATGCTCCTGTTTGGTTTTCAAGAAATATTCAGATGCCTCCTCTTGAGTTGGCATCTTGGCAGCCTTCTCCTTCCTTGCCTTTTCTTTCTTCTCCTGAGCTTGAACTGATGATGGATCATCTTCATTCATGACAACCTCATTGTCCTCAAAGTCTGGATAAAGTGGAAAGTGTTCCTTATCCAACTGATATTTGCCATTTCCCATCTTTGAGTTGATCAATTCCTGAATCTGAGGTGCATATCCACAGCTCCTCTTCTGATCTGCTGCAGTCCTCTTGATAGTTTCAACTATAAGGCTCATGACTTTCAATTTTTGTGGCACATCAAATAAATCTATCATGTTGATGGCATGACCTCTGATCATGTTATGGTCACCTGACTTGGGCAAGAGAGTGTGCCTCAGAATCCAATTGATAGTAGCCAGCCCTTACAGCAGAAAGTGGATTGATCCAAAAGAGGAAGTCTCTAGGGCTTTGTCTGGGATCTCCTTGTACATGTGAGCCATGGAATTGTGTCCCATCTTCTTCTTTGCATAAATGTCTAGATCATCATCATTTTCCTTTGGGGCATTGATCAGACTTGCCCATTATTCAACAGTGGATTGGTACCTTGTACCTTCAGACATCCAAACAATTCTCCCATCTGGATAAAAAGGTGCTGTGGAGTAGAATTGCATGATAAGTTCATCATTCGAATTTGCGAGCTTTTGCCCAACAAAATCTGCAACTCCACAACCAACAAAGCTGTTTTGCACTCCAGGATAGTGCTGTTCATTCTCCTTGATGTATTTCCAGTCAACCCACCTCATGTCACAAACTATGGGCTTCTTGTCCAATAAGATGGTCTTATAGAAGTCCTGCTGTTCCTTTGTATGGAACCTGTAATCGACAGCAGTTCTTCTCCTTGTGGCATATGGATCTGCCATTCTCCACTTTCTTAGCCCTGAATCCTTCCTGATTTTCATGTCCTCAGCCACATGATGGGCATCATTGTGGTCTGGTATCTCGGGCTTGAGTTTTCTTAGAACCTATCCTTCTTCATCTTCCTCCTCAGCAACATTGGGCACTGGGGCCTTGTTCTTCTCAGCAGGTGGAATACTCCTGGTATTCCTCTTTGGTGCAGACTTGGCCTTGGGGGCAGCTTTGGGTGCTTCCTTGGGCTTAGATGTTGCAACCCCTGATCTGATTGCATCACCCATAAGCTTAGGTGCCTTTGGTGCTGGTGCAGCAACCTCTTCCTCTTCCATCATGGAAGGTTGCCCAACAACTCTGGCCATGGTCTTCTTGACCCTTTCCTTCCTCTTCTTGCTTTCTTCAGCTAGCCCTTTGGTATCAGGATTTTCCGGCAGTTGAGTTGATGCTCTGGCCTTGGGCATAGGTTGCCTTCTTGCAGGCCTTTTAATCTTCATGCCTGGCTTTATATCCTTTGCTGAGCCATATTACTTCTTGAGCACCACTTTCTTGGAGGTAGCCTCATCTTCCTCAGCCTTGTAGTCTTCATCCTCTGAATCTAAAGTTCTTTTCCTCCTTTGCCTAGTTGCAACCTTAGGCAAATTGCTAGGAGTACTTTTGCTCCCTTCATCTGAAGTACTGGAGGGACTAGTGCCCTCAATCAAGTCCATCTGCTCTTCTGGCCTGTTCTGGCTGTCACTTTGATCAGACATACTGCAAAAGCTGACTGCTGACCCTGTGAAGAGTTATAGATGAGATAGAAAAGATGAGCATCACAAAATGCAGAGGTTTTTGCAAAAGAATGACTCAAAAGTTCAGTTTTAGTTTTCCACAGAAAGCATTTCGGATCCACCGATTTTCAAACTCGGTGATACCGAAGCAGTTTTGGAACCTAAACTAATGATCTTGGTTGGACCGAGTTTCAGTTCGGTGGTACCGAGACTGCTAGGGTTTCACAGAATTCTCAAATCGGTTGCACCGATTAGTAATTCTCGGTCTGACCAAGAGTCACTAGTGCAATGGCATAAGCCAAATTGGTGAGACCAAGTTTTTCAACTCGGTGGGTCCGAGATGGTTTTGGCGGAAACCTAAACCTAAAAATTCGAATCACATCTAATCTATGAACTACTTTGGCTGGATAGAAGAGTTTCAATTGTGGCAAGAATCAATATCAAAGCAATGTGCTAGGAATCAGGCGTGGATAGCACAAAGATCAATTCCATACCCTAACTTGGCGGTGCTACGGCGGCAACGGCGGGGTCGGAATCCATTGACGGCGGCGAAGACCAGCGACAGGAGGCTGCTGGCGACGAGGAGACGATCCGGAGACCACGATGGCAGAGCGAGCTGTTGCGCGGGCGAAGGGTTTCGGAGAAATTTCCAAAATTTTGCCCGTGGCTATATATAGCCCGACCCTGTCGGTGTGACCGAGTGGAACAACTCGGTGGCACCGAGATGCATAACTATATTCAGTTACAGCAAATCGGTGAGACCGAAAAGTTGAAATCGGTTGCACCGAGATTGAAAACTCAGATCAACTTGATGATCTCGGTAGGACCGAAATGGAAGGATCGGTCAGATTGAGAATCACTAAGAGGTTTTGGAAGTTTAAGTCTATGACGAATCGGGGACTCCGAGTGCTCTCACGCAGAGTGGTTCGAATCTGACTTGATCAAATTTTGTGATGTAGCATGAATAGAGTTTGAGACGAGAAAAGCATACATAGCTAAAGAAGGTTCTTAGGCATTCTTGTCCATCCACTTGGCACAAAGAAATGAACCAAACAATCAAAACAACAACTGGATGTCCTTGAACGAGTAAAATATGCACCAACATGCTCACACAATAAGATGGCAATTGAAATATGTGGAAAATCATGCACAACCAATTCTAGCATCTATCAAACAATTGGCGATGACTAGGTCATCTATATATGAGTATATTGACTTAGGAGTCAAATGAGAACATTTGATCATAGGTCATACTCATCGTTTAAGCTCAAGTGGGGTTACCACTTTTACATAATGCATTAATGTGTTCACACCATTAGAGTTTCTTTGACTCAATTCTTCGAGTTAAGCTCCCCCTAGATGTGAGATCCCCTCTTAGAGGGATGAACTAACCTTGGGTTTTGTCGATGATGACTTCATGTAGGTGTTGAAGATGTAGATGCTCAGTGTTGATGTAGATAATTTGGAGCAATCCTTTGGAGTGAGTTGCACTTTCAACTTACCTACATGGGTTAGTCCCACAAGGAACAAACAACAATATCCATAGACATAGAGTGATGCACACACAAGATGATGTCTATGAAAACATTAGATTACCTTGTCCCTTGCCTTACCAACATGAGGGTTTGTGACTCCTTGTCGGTGTACTAGAATAGGGGTACCCTAGTACCCCGAACTTGTGCACGGGCAGTTGCAGCACCCCGCGGCAAAGGCTTGCCAGGTGATCGCCAAGATCCCCCAAGGTTCCATTGGAGCCATCCAAGAACAAAGTATTTAAGCTAAGGAGACAAGACCCCGACAAGAGGAGCTTGCCGGGAAGGCCAACCAAGATGCTCCAATGAACTTGCCGCGACGCGCCACGCACTCCGGCAAGGCAACAAGGCCCCGGCAAGAGGAGCTTGCCGGGAAGACAAACCAAGGTACCTCGAAGCCCGGTGAGCGACAAGCTTCCGGACCCGACAAGATAACAACAGCGGCAAGGCGCTTGCCGCGGCAGGCGGCCACTCTGCGCCCACGCTCTAGCGCATCCACCAACGTGTCGCTCTGGGGGCCTCTCCGGGCGTACGTGGCGGGAGGCTGTGCAGCCAGCGGTGCGCAGTGGCATGCGAAGCTGACAAGATTGCCATTGTGGCGAACGGTGGCGCCCCTAACGGTCCTTTTCTGCACTGTTCGGGCGACTCAGACGGGCATTTAATGCCCTTGTCCCCTGCCGTCAGGGTTAGGTAGGGTGCACTGTACAAGCAACTGTATCAACTACCTTGCTTTTTACGTTTTTACCCTCCTCTGCGTTGGCACCTGTCCTTGACCCCTTTAGCGTATAAAAGGAGGCCCATGCGCAACGTAGAGGGGGTTCGGCTCATAGGTTCGGAGCCTGAGACAGTTTGCTTCGATCCATCCGTAGCCCAGAGAACATCACACTCTCGCTTTGGAGAGCAAGAACACCAGATAATACAACCAGACAAGCAGCAGTAGGAGTGTTATTTCTCCGGAGAGCTCCGAAGCTGGGTAAACTGCTCGTGTGCCTCGCCTCGATCTGCTCTTCGTGCGGTCTCCGCCCCCCGCCGAACCGAAAGGGGCCCGGTCCGCCGGCCCCATAGGTGTTCGAGGATCAGTACCCCCGACATCTTTGGCGCGCCAGGTAGGGGGTGTCGAGATTGTGTGAACCAGATCCGGCGTTCACACGAGCTAGATCCTTATTCCCTTCATCAACATGCCACCGAAGAAGAAGACTTCGGCGGCAGCCGCTCCATCCACGTCACTTCCGCCACCATTGGAGCAAACGAGTGGTGGGATGGACGCCGGCGGAAGAAAGGACGTCGACGAGGAAGCTCATGATGCCGCCAGGTCCAAGAACAAGGCTGCACAAACCTCGGCGACTGTACATGTTCCACGCCACTCTCAGGAGGCGCAGGATCAACAGCGTCATGGCGCTAGCAGTGCCATACGCATGATAGCCCAAGACCAAGCTGGTGGATCTCGGGCCGCTCAAGACCAGCATGCACGCCAGCGTGCTGGCATGAGCGGGGCGCAGTCGCCTGGACGGGATACTGCTCCTTCTAACATAGTAAGTTTGAGCACGTCCCGCTCCTCGCACCGTCCGCCACTGCCACCCACCACTCCAGCAGAAGCTTTGGCGCGAGCTCAACTTCTCCTAGATTACCCTCCGACGTCGGACAAGATCGACGAATGGAGAGCCACCATTCAGAGTCTCATCAGCTACGCCAACGGCGACGCTCCACGGCGGCCGAGCGCGTCGCCGCCGCGACAGGACCGCCGGACGCGAGCTGGTGGCAACGAAACGGGCGAAGGTGCAACTACCATGCAATCACCGCCCCGAAGGCCAAGATTGCCGACTCGCCGGATCCACATCGACAGCGACTCCACTGCATCGTCGGATCCACGAGCTCGTCGCGATCAGCGCCAAGTTCTTCATGATCGACAACAAGAAGAAGCTCGAACCCGCATCGAGCGCCGAAGAGAAGTGCGATGTCAATCCGACAAGCGCGCTGGGCCCTCTGTTGACATGCATGCCGCCAGGGGAACCAGGCGATCTGCCGTACGCGGTAGGTTGTCCTGCGTTCACTCGTGAGCTGCGGCAAGTCCAGTGGCCCAGTACAAAGAACATCAAGCCAGACGTACCGAAGAAGTACGACGGCAAGACGCATCCGTCAGAGTTCCTCAGCATTTACACTATTGCCGTGCAAGCTGCCGGGGGACGAGATGACAAGATCGTTGCCAACTACTTCCCGCTGGTGCTCAAGCCCAATGTCAGGTCCTAGCTCATGCACTTGCCGGACAACTCCATATCCTCTTGGCCTGATCTGTGCCATCAGTTTGTCGGCGCCTTTACCGGCGGACACAAGCCTCATGGCCAGGAGAGTGATCTTCATTTGCTCGCCCAGAAGGAAGGAGAGCCCCTACGCAAGTACATTCAAATATTCAGTAGCGTGCAGCACAACATCCCAGACGTCCACCCTACCGCGATGATCAGCGCGTTCCATCAGAACGTGCGGAACCGCAGGATGCGGGAGGAAATGGCGATGTGCAAGATCAGGGACGTCAGTGAGTTATATGCACTGGCCGACAAGTGCGCGCGTGCTGAGGAAGGGAGGAGACTCCCCGGAAAAAATATAGGAGCGGGAGGATCTGACAGCGAAGATGCCGCCCCGACAAGGAAAAACCGGTGGCGGAACAACAGAAGGAGGAAAGGCAAAGAAGTGCTAGTTGTTGAGAAGTCCGGCAATGGTGGCGGCGCCAAGGAAGCCAAAGCTGGTGACTTCGGCAAGGAGGTTGCCGCGGAGGTGGCGGTCGCCGACAAGCAGGACGACACCAACAAGCAGTATTGCAAGATTCACCGCACCAAGGGCCATGATCTTCAGAACTGCAAGAGGGTCGAGCAGCTTGTTGAGCAACAGAAAGCTGAATACGAGCGGCGTGACAAGGAGAAGGCCCAGGAAGGAGCTGGTGGATCCGGCAAGAAACGTCCCGGCCGAGGAGGACATCGTGGCAAGGCCAAGCAGCGGCAAGGAGACGGACCTCCTCGCGGCCGCGACAAGGATGAAGATGACGGCGACGATGAAGATATGGATGATGAGGAGACCGATGAGCAGGAGTTCCTGAAAGCTACAGAGGTCCTATGCGTTGACGGTGGTGCTTCTCTGCATGCCTCGCACCGCCAGCTCAAGCAGTGGATGCGGGAGGTTAATGCAGCAGAACCACCCGTCGAGTCACGCAGGCCTCTGAAATGGTCCAGCACGCCTATCATCTTTGATATTGAGGACCACCCGGATCGCATAACTGCAGTCGGGTGTTTGCCGACGTTTGTTTCACCTACAATCCGCAACCTCAAGGTCACTAAGATGTTAGTTGACGGCGGGGCCGGCTTGAACCTGATCTCCTCCGCGGTGCTCCAGAAGCTCCAGATCCCTGACAGCGAGCTCGAAGAGACCGGCACGTTTCAAGGAATTAACCCGGGAAGGAGCAAGACAAAGGGAAAGATCATGTTGCCGGTAACATTTGGCAGTGAGTTGAACTTCAGGACTGAGAGGATCATATTTGACGTTGCCGACATTCCATTACCTTATAATGGAATCCTGGGACGTCCAACACTCGCCAAGTTCATGGCAGCCTCTCACTATGTGTACAACATACTGAAAATGCCAGGCCCAATAAGTGTCATCTCTGTCCCTGGCGACAAGAAGGATGCTCTTATTTGCGCCGACAAGATCTACCGGGAAGCAGCAGCTGCAGCAGAACGAAGGACACTTGCCGCTGAAGCTCCCGGGGGGAAGAAGAAGACCAAGTCCGGCAAGAGCTCTGATGCCCACTCCGGCAAGCGCACCTCTTCGGAGTGCTGCGCTACCGTCGAGGACGTACCATCGAGCTCCACCGGCAAGTGCAAGAAGGCGATGGCAGCTCCACCTGCGACTAAGAAGGTGTCCGCTAAGGAGGATGGTGCTGGTGGTACCTTCACCATCAGCGCCACTCTTGACCCCAAATAGGAAAGCGCGCTCGTTGCTTTCCTACGGGCTAATGTCGACGTGTTTGCGTGGCAACCGTCTGATATCCCCGGTGTTCCCAGGGAAGTGATTGAGCACCACCTTGCCGTCTGCCCTCATGCGTGGCCCGTCAAGCAGAGAGTCAGGAAGAAGGCAGTTGAGCGCCAAGAATTCATCGCAGAAGAAATCAAGAAGTTGGAAGCAGCAGGCCTTGTCAGAGGAGTACTCCATCCCACGTGGTTGGCCAATCCTGTTGTTGTGCGCAAGGCTAACGGGAAGTGAAGACTTTGTATTGACTTCACTGATGTTAATAAAGCTTGTCCCAAAGACCCATTTCCCTTGCCGCGTATTGACCAGATTGTTGACTCCACAGCTGGATGTGATTTGCTTTCATTTCTTGATGCATACTCAGGATATCATTAGATTTTCATGGCAGAAGAAGATGAAGAGAAAACCGCATTTATCACCCCGTGTGGCACATACTGCTTCATACGGATGCCTTTCGGTTTGAAGAATGCTGGTTCAACATTCACAAGGGTAGTTCACCATGCTTTTGAGCCACAAATACACAGAAATGTGGAAGCTTACATGGATGACATAGTGGTCAAGAGCAAGGACAAAGCGACCTTGATTCAAGATTTAGATGAGACATTTGCAAACCTGAGCAAGATCAACCTCAAGCTTAACCCCGAGAAGTGCATGTTTGGAGTCCCTTCCGGCAAGCTTCTCGGGTTCTTCGTGTCTCAACGGGGAATTGAAGCCAATCCCGACAAGATCAAAGCCATCGAGCAGATCGAAGCACCAAAGCGCGTCAAGGATGTACGAAGGCTTGCCGGCTGCGTGGCTGCTCTCAGCAGGTTTATCTCTAGATCTGCTGAGCGCGCCCTGCCATTTTTCAAAATTTTGAAAAAGGCAGGTCCAATGAAATGGACTCTGGAAGCGGAGGCTGTGTTGCAGGACTTGAAGAGATACCTGTCCTCCACTCCAACGCTTGTCGCACCTAAGCCGCAAGAGAAGTTGCTGCTGTATATAGCAGCAACCAATCAAGTGGTTAGTGCTGCGTTAGTGGCGAAGAGGGAGGTAGATGATGAGCCAGCAACCACGGCAGATCCATCCAGCGACAAGCAGGGGGCTTCGTCGACAAGCTCTGGCCCCGACAAACATGAGTTTGCGCAGGAGCATGATAAGATGCCAAGGAGAATGGTGCAGCGCCCAGTTTACTTTGTCAGTTCCCTTCTGCAGGGGGCTAGATCAAGGTACTCTGGTGTGCAGAAGTTGCTTTTCGGCCTCCTCATGGCCTCGAGAAAGCTGCGCCATTACTTCCAAGCACATGAGATCACAGTCGTCACTCGCTTTCCGCTGAAGAGGATACTGCAAAATCCAGAAGCAACAGGCAGGATTGTCGAGTGGGCGCTGGAACTGTCAAGCTTTGGCCTCAAGTTTGAGAGCACCTCAACTATCCAAAGCAGAGCATTGGCAGAGTTCATAGCAGAGTGGACACCAACCCCAGATGAAGAAATTCCAGAAACGAGCATCCCCGTCAAAGAGGCAAGCAAAGAGTGGCTGATGTACTTTGATGGTGCCTTCTCGCTGCAAGGCGCCGGTGCAGGCGTGCTGCTTGTCGCACCCACCGGAGAGCACCTCAAGTACGTAGTCCAGATGCACTTTCCCAAAGAGCAAGCAACCAACAATACTGCAGAGTATGAAGGATTGCTTGCCGGTCTCAGAATCGCAGCAGACCTTGGGATTAAGAAGCTCATTGTCAGGGGTGACTCACAGCTTGTCGTCCGACAAGTGAACAAGAACTACCAGAGTCCGTTGATGGAAGCGTATGTCGATGAAGTGAGGAAGCTAGAGGAGTACTTTGACGGCCTACAAATGGAGCATATCCCAAGAGCTCAGAATGATATTGCTGATGGCCTGTCAAAGTGCGCCACACTAAAGTTACCTGTGGAACCAGGGATCTTTGTGCTTAAGTTGACTCAACCATCCGTAACACCATCAACTGGACAAAGCAAAAAGAGGAAGTTGGTTTCTGGTGACTACTTTCCGGCAGAGCTCCCCGAAGCCGCCGCCAAGAAAGTCCCCAAGATCAACACCAAGGATGCTGAGGAGCAGTCTGCTCCGGCAAGCCTAATGGTTTGTTCCGTTGAAGCAGACGCTCCCGACAAGTTTTGCTCCGGCAAGCTTGCCGGGGAACATCAAGCTCCGGCAGGGCCGCAAGTCCCTGCCGTAGAAGCAGATGTTCCCGCAGCAGAAGATGTGCCTTTAGTCCTTGTTGTCGAGCCACAGGCTCCAGCATGGGCACAACAGATTGTCCGTTTCCTTCAGACAGGAGAACTTCCCGAAGAGCAAGAAGAAGCGGAAAGAGTAGCCCGGCAGTCAAGTATGTACCAGTTTGTCGATAGCATACTGTATAGAAGAAGACTCAACGGTGTGAAATTGAAGTGTATTCGCCGGGAAGATGGACAAAAGCTGTTGGCGGAGATACATGGGGGCATATGTGGCCACCACATCGGCGCAAGAGCACTTGCCGGCAAAGCTTTCCGGCAAGGTTTCTTTTGGCCGACAGCCCTCCAGGATGCAACTACACAAGTAACCAAGTGTGAAGCGTGCCAGTTCCACTCCAAACAGATACACCAGCCAGCTCAAGCTCTCCAGACGATCCCTTTATCCTGGCCATTTTCGGTCTGGGGGCTCGATATTCTCGGCCCCTTCCCCTGAGCTGTCGGGGGCTTTGAGTACTTGTACGTCGCAATCAACAAGTTCACAAAGTGGCCGGAAGTGCAGCCAGTGAGGAAGGTGACAGCACAGTCAGCAGTCAAGTTCTTCAGGTCAATTGTTTGCCGTTTCGGGATCCCTAACAGGATCATCACCGACAACGGCACGCAATTCACGAGCCGCACCTTCATGCAGTACGTCCAAGACCTTGGCGCCAAGGTCTGCTTCGCTTCTGTTGCTCATCCGAGAAGCAACGGTCAAGCAGAGAGGGCAAATGCTGAAGTGCTGCGCGGGCTCAAGACCAGAACTTTCGACAGGCTGCACAGGTGCGGAAGGAACTGGATCGAGGAGCTGCTGGTGGTTCTTTGGTCGATCAGAACGACGCCAAATCGAGCCACTGGCCAGACACCTTTCGCTCTAGTCTATGGAGCAGAGGCAGTTCTCCCCACGGAACTCGTATACGGATCACCTCGAGTGCTCGCTTATGATGAGCTTGAGCAAGAACAGCTGCGGCAAGACGACGCGCTGCTCCTTGAGGAAGATCGTCTTCAGGCTGCTGTATGAGCTGCTCGATACCAGCAAGCTTTGCGCCGCTATCATAGCCGCAAAGTTAAAGCCAGAAGCTTCGAGGAAGGCGACCTTGTTCTTCGGCGCGTTCAGTCCGCCAAGAATTCCAACAAGTTGACACCGAAGTGGGAAGGCCCTTCTCGGGTGAGACGAGTCACAAGGCCTAGCGCTGTCCGCCTTGAGACCGAAGATGGCATTCCACTGAGCAGCTCCTGGAACATAGAACATCTTCGTAAGTTTTTCCCATAAGGCGCGGTTGCCGGAACCCGTTCCGGCAACCACCTTTTGTACAAGTCTTGCCGCTGTTGCATGTAATCCTTTGTACAAAGCCGGGCGCAGATCCCGTGCATAAGTAAAAACCCATGTGCTCCGCACAGCTTGTCCATTTCATGCGTTAGTTCCTTTCTTGCATGTGATTATCTGACACTTTGTGCAGCACTTACATCCGGTAAGCAGTAACGAGCCGAAGTGCTCCATATTATTATTTTCTCTTCTTTCTTTTTCTTTTAAAGGAAAAGAAGGTTCTCTTGCACACAAGTTTGCTGGGGGGAAGGAGAAGATTGTGGTGTGGGCCAGGCGTCGTTCAAGCCAAGACTTGCCTTACCGGGAAGCAAATAACAGAAAAGCTAAGTTGCCAAAGTTTGAGCAATCACTTTTTTAAATTTTTGAGTTATCTTCCTCGAACGACCCTGCTTTTTATGGAAAACCTGTGCGCGGAGGAACCAACTCGTGGCTAGTTGCGCCCTTACTTTGTTTCGAGTCTGCTCAACAGCTTAAGCGCGCTGCATCTAGTCACGACAAGGTTTCTTGTCGGAAGCAGCGCCGCCAGCAGGCTGCTGAAGTTCCGCACTCAGCGCTCGCGGCTCGGGCGCTTGCGCCGACAAGTTCCCTAGAAGCGTAGGGTGAAAACATTGCAAATTGATAGACAGAAATAAAGTTATATTACAAAGATAACTTGTCGTAGCTCTAATAGACTGTTTTCATGACATGACTAGCAGCGACAAGGGAAAAGAAGAAATGGGCGGCCTAATCTACGCGCCCGCCCTCGACTCGCTTGATCTCACTCACCTTGTCCACAATGGGTGCGACAAGGGCCTTGAGTGCGTCCAGATCGGCATCAGGCGGCAAGGATCAGAGGACGTTGGTGAAGCTGAGGCCTGGATTGCGGAAGGCTACCTTCATCAGCACCTTCTGAAGAACCCCGGCGCAGATTTTGCGTGACTCGTCGGCCAGCTGCTTCGGGATCCTCTCCCGGAGTCGCTGGAGTGCCGTTGCCACGCCCTTGAAGAATAGGCTGAGCTTGGCGCTGGGTTGAAGGCTCTCGTCGGAAGGATACCCAAAGTCATCCATCCCCAGCTGCGCCAGCTCCTCATTGATGACGGCGGCAGTGTTCACCAGGCCCTCGGTCCAGTGCTCCACCGTGTCTCTGAACGAGTTCTGGGTAACTGCAATGCTCTCCAGCAGCGCAGCGTCAGCATTGACCTTCTCCGCCAAGGTCTTCTCCCGCTCCTTGGCGGCCTCCAGTGTCTGCGTCAGCGTGGCCAACTTAAGCTCCAGGTCTGCTTTGGAATCCTTGGCGGCACTGAGCTCCTTGCCCCTCTCAGCGAGAAGGCCTTGCAGCTCACCATGGGCGGCAGCATCCTTCTCGCGCTCACGCTTGAGCGCGGCAATCTCCTCGCCACTCTTCCCAATATCGGCCTCCAACCGCGCCACTTTCTCCTCTAGCTCCTTATTGGCGGCCTCTGCAGTTGCCGCGACATCCTTTGCCTCCTTGAGCGCCCCGCCAAGTGCTCGCTCACGCTCGGCGAGCTCTTCCTCGTAGCTGTAGAGGTGGGCCTTCCGCTGCACTAGCTTGCCTTCCCGCGCGGACTGCTTCTCGGCAGCAAGCCTTTGCTCTTCCTCAGCCTCGGCCTTCTCGAGAAGAAAGGCCGTGCGCTCCTCGTCTACTCGCTCCCGCTCCTGCGCCATGGACCAGAGAGCTTCTTGATTTTGTCCCCAGAGCTCCTCCGCGCGCTTCTCCATGTCAACTCCCGCCTTCGCGACAAGCGCTTCCCGGGAAGCCAGCTTGGCTTGCCGGGTGCGGTAGAGTGACAGCAGCTTCCGCAGCAGCTGCTCCTCCTCAGGCTCGCCGCTGCTGCTGCCGGGCGCGTCAACCAATGATAGCCCAGCAGAGGCGAGCACCTCCCCGTTAAAAGTCTCCCCCTCGACTGGCGCCCTGGAGCTTGACGCCCAGGGTAGCTTGATGAAGATGTTGTCACCGGCCTGCAAGTAGGCGCCGGGCTGGGGCTCCTCGAAGCCCGGCTCCGTAGAAGCGGCAGAGGGTTCGGCGGTCGGTGCAGCGCCCGGCGCTCCTGTGGCCTCAGGTTCGTCAGTGCGATCGCCCGACCCCTCGCCGTCTTCCGCAGCAGCAGCCCCAGCGGCCTCCTCGCCGGCAGTCACATCAGCACCGGCACCTTCCTCGCCGGCGCCCTCTGTCTTCATTGGCTCAGCCGAAGATGGGTCTGAAGAACGAAGAAGGGAGGGAAATCAATCAACAAATCCAAGAAAGGAAAAACAGAAGAAGCAGAACCCAAGGGAAAGTTTTTGGGCAAGTGGATTACCTACGCCAAGATCTTCAGTTGCGGCCTCGGTCGCCGCAGGATCAGCAGTGTCGTCCCTTGACGAAGAGTCCCCCCTTGCCGGAGAGCGCTCCCTTGCCGGGGACTCCTCCCTTGGCGGCGCAGTTGAAGCAGGTGGCACTTCGGGACCGGCCTCCGGGCGCTCCTGATGAGGCTGCTCTGCTCCTGCACAAGTCAACAAGCAAGATATCAACAAAGGAAAAAGCACTCAAGCGCGCCCGACAGCAGAAGGCTAAACTATGAACTTACGCTGGGGGCTGCGCTGGGGACTGCTCCGAGGGGTGATTGCCGGGTCCGTCAAGGTGGTCTCGGACCCACCTCCTGCCGACGCGATGGGGTCATCCTCGATGATGATCATCGTGGCCTTGGCCCTCTTCTCTGCTCTCTGGGCCAGTGTTCTGAAAAGAAAAGAGTCTAGATTGGAGCAAGTCAGATACAAGATATAAACAACAAGATTGAAGGATTATAAGGGCACCAAAGAAACTCACTCTTCTTCCTCCTCATCGCAGCTGAGCGCGGAAAGATCGAAGTCCGGCCCTCCTCCGGTGCGGCGAGGTGGAGGAGTAGGATCCCTTGCCCGCTTGGCGGGGGCGGCGGCGGTGGCCGGGGAAGATCCCGCTCCAGTTGCCGCTGTTACGTGAGGCGCTCCCGCGGCAACATTGCTTGCCTCGGTAGAGCGCGTCGCGCGGCTCGGTGGCTGTGGAGCCGGCTGCCGCCCTGTTGCGTCCCCGGCCCTGCGAAGGCGCCTCATTGGCGGGGCCGGGGGCTCCGCCTGCGGCAAGCTCTCTGAAGGTTCAGCCTCCTCCTCGTCGGCCTCGCTTGACTCGGCTTCGGAACCGGCAGGCTCCTCCTCGCCCATGAACTCCGCGCGTTCGGCAAGGTTTGCCGCCTCGGCGGCCTCCGCCTCCTCCACAGTGAACCCAAACACACCCGCAGCAGCTGCGGCCGTAGCCTCTTCCGCCCTAGTAGCGATGAGTTGCAGCTCCTCGTCGGTGGTGTCACGGGTGAGGCTCTTCTGCTCGTCAGCGCGCACTGGCAATTCCTCCAAGGTGTCGAAGAACGCTCGCACAACATCGTCCGCAGGCTCTTGCCAAGTTGGGACGATGCCGTGTGAATCGCACAACGGCATCATGGCGCGGATCCGGTCAAGCGAAGAGTTATTGCACAAAGGAACTACGCCCCTCGGCAATGTAAATTGGTGCTGGGGGTCGCGTTTGAATAATTCCAAGAGCATTGCGTCCAACTCCAAGACAGTGAAGTTGTAGTTCAGGCCCGGCCGCAGCCTCATGATGTCCACCGAATTCTTGAATTCCCAGGCGGGCCTCCTCCTCTCCTGCAGGGGGGTAATGCGGCGGCGGAGGAAATCTGCCCCGACAGCACCTACGGTGAGCCCGGCAAGCCTGCGGCGAAGAATCCTAGTGATGGCGATCTTCAGCCTCTCGTCTTCCGGGGCCATGTTGCTCCAGTCATTGCCGCACACTATTGGAGTTTGGCGCACGGCGGTGAAGGGCTGCGGATCCTCCTCGACGATCCAACACCACTCCGCTCTCCACTCCTCCCACTTGCTGCGAAGCTCACCCTCCAAGTACGCCTCTTTCTTGCCGACTCTCGAGACCCAGGCAATCCCTCCGGCAAGCGGCTCTCCTCTCTCTACCCGAGGTATGAAGAAGTGGCAGAAAAGGGCTACACTAGGGTGGACTCCGACAAAGTTTTCGCACAAGTGTGCGAAAACTACCATGGTCAAGACAGCATTGGGGGTGAATTCAAGGAGGCGGAAGCCATACGTGTTCATAATGTCACAAAAGAACTCCGAGAAGGGCGGGCAGAGCCCGCAGTAGAAGAATAGCGGGAAGAACGGGTACCCATTTGGAGCCGACTCCGAGGCAGCGGCCGGGAGTACCCTCGTGCGCGGATGCGCACGCGTCTCCGTCGCCCAAAAGAGGTAGAAGTACTCCCTCAGCTCCTGCACGCTGAGCTGGGGGGTGAAGATTGCCCGCTCCTTCCGTAGCGCCGCGAGCTGCTGCGCCTCGGCCGACTTCACGCCCTTTCCCTTGTCGGCTTTTGGGGCCATGGCGGAGGTGGTGGAGAAGGTCGACGGCGTGGTGATGCTGGTGGCAATGGGGGGGGCGGAACGCTGCTCTCTCGGCTTCGAGAAGAAGGGGGGAGCGGCAGAGTTTGTGAAGAAGGAGTAGCAGCAACCAGCGAGGGGGAACGAACTGCCCCTGCTTCCTCTGCTTATAAAGAGGGACGGGGCGGACGTTTCGGCCTTCCGCTTAAACAACCACCCACGATCTCTCCCACGATGCCGCATTCAACGCGTGCCGTTATGGGAGAGTGAGGTGGATACGGAACAAGATTTGGCGTGGCCCAGCCCGCATGTGCCCGTGCCCTGTCTTGGGCCTGGCCCAACAGCGCTCGGCACCGTGTCTGGCCCAGGCCCGGGGGCTCCTGTCGGTGTACTAGAATAGGGGTACCCTAGTACCCCGAATTTGTGCACGGGCAGTTGCAGCACCCCGCGGCAAAGGCTTGCCAGGTGATCGCCAAGATCCCCCAAGGTTCCCTTGGAGCCATCCAAGAACAAAGTATTTAAGCTAAGGAGACAAGACCCCGGCAAGAGGATCTTGCCGGGAAGGCCAACCAAGACGCTCCAATGAACTTGCCGCGACGCGCCACGCGCTCCGGCAAGGCAACAAGGCCCCGACAAGAGGAGCTTGCCGGGAAGACAAACCAAGGTACCTCGAAGCCCGGTGAGCGACAAGCTTCCGGACCTGACAAGATAACAACAGCGGCAAGGCGCTTGCCGCGGCAGGCGGCCACTCTGCGCCCACGCTCCAGCACATCCACCAACGTGTCGCTCTAGGGGCCTCTCCGGGCGTACGTGGCGGGAGGCTGTGCAGCCAGCGGTGCGCAGTGGCATGCGAAGCTGACAAGATTGCCATCGTGGCGAACGGTGGCGCCCCTAACGGTCCTTTTCTGGACTGTTCGGGCGACTCAGACGGGCATTTAATGCCCTTGTCCCTTGCCGTCAGGGTTAGGTAGGGTGCACTGTACAAGCAACTATATCAACTACCTCGCTTTTTATGTTTTTACCCTCCTCTGCGTTGCCACCTGTCGGTGACCCCTTTAGCGTATAAAAGGAGGCCCATGCGCAACGTAGAGGAGGTTCGGCTCATAGGTTCGGAGCCTCAGACAGTTTGCTTCGATCCATCCGTAGCCCAGAGAACATCACACTCTCGCTTTGGAGAGCAAGAACACCAGATAATACAACCAGACAAGCAGTAGTAGGAGTGTTATTTCTCCGGAGAGCTCCGAAGCTGGGTAAACTGCTCGTGTTCCTCGCCTCGATCTGCTCTTCGTGCGGTCTCCGCCCCCCGTCGAACCGAAAGGGGCCCGGTCCGCTAGCCCCATAGGTGTTCGAGGATCAGTTTCCCCGACACTCCTTGAACTAGTGCAAGATGTGAAGGTTGATTGCACTTGTTCTTGCCAAAATGATACGAGTGAAGAATGTTGGCGGAGTCACCCTCAAGAACTCTCTAGTTCTTCTTCTTCGGGATCCACATCATCTTGATGGGAATCCTTGGAGTTTTAGTTGTACTTGATGAGGTAGAACTTGACGTAGTCTTGGGGACCCACTTGAACGAGGCTTTAGGTGCTTCTTCAAATGCATCAATCTCTTCTTGAAGCTTGTCCTTGCCTTTGTTCTTGTGGTCTTGTGGTGGAAGATCATCTTGAGTTTGTGTCCCCTTGAAGGAAGTAGGATCATACTTCTCGTGTTGTGGAACAAACTTTGTCTTGGGGTATTGATCTTCTTCCCACTCAACTCCATTGGCGTTGAACTTTCTTTCAAAACCAACACCTTGATTCTTCCGGTGCCTTCCTTGCTTGCGTACAATTTCCTCAAATTGCTTACTCCCGGCAAGGCTCTTGTAAACACATTTCTCTATAATTCCCTTCAATAAATTATGTTCTTGCTCAAGTGTAACTTGGCTAAGAGACTCATTAGTGGAATCAAGAGGACTACTAGAAGCAACAATATTGGATTAACATTATTATTGTTACTACTAGAGGAAGTATATTTCTTGTACTTGTTACTAGACTTGACTTGAGGCATGTAAGTAGATAAGAGTAAATGCTTGGCAATGTAAGAAGAACTTTTCTTGCGGAGATCATCATTGATTGCCTTTAAGAACTCATGCTCTTGCTCAAGATTGAGCTTTTCAAAGCGTAACTTCTCATGAGCCCTTAAAAGTTCTCGATGATCTTCGAAGATAGTTTCATGAGCCAACTTAAGAGTGTTTAGTTCTTTAGTTAGAAGCTCAATTTTCTCCTTATCATTGTCATTCGTTTGACTAGCATGATTAATTGACGTTTCATCATAGTATTCATCACTAGAGTTGTCAACAAGTAAATCATCATCCACAAGCAAGTCATCTTCATCACTATTAAAATCAACATACTCGGGATGTGTTACCTTTGGACCTTTGGCCATGAAGCATCTTTCAATTCCTTCATTTGGTGAATCAAATAGGTCGTAGGAGTTGGTTGACACAAGTGCTAGACCGGCAACACCTTCATCTTGAGTATATTCGGAGTCGGAGTGATAGCTTCTCTCGGAGTGTTTGTCGGAGTCGGAGCCGGAAACCCATTCACCAACATGAGCTGGATGTCTTCGTTTTGTGTAGCTCCTTGATGACTTGTCCTTCCTTTCCGAATCCTTGCTTCTCCGTGAGGGTCTTCGTTCATAGCGATCATCTCTACTCCTCCTCTCTCTTGGTGGTGATTCTTCTCTTTTGCTCCTTCTTCTTGGAGAATCTTCTCTTCTTTTGTAGGGTGCCGTACACTCATTGGAGTAGTGTCCAGGCCTCCCACAATTGTAGCAATTGCGCTCTCGACTAGAAGATCTCTTGTCATTGTAAGACCTTGACTTGGAGCTTCTTTCTTTGCTTCTACTCTTGTAGAATTTGTTGAAGTTCTTCACCATTAAGCTCAATTCTTCATTGAAGGTTTGTTTCTCACTTGATGATGTGGGGACTTCACTTGAGGCTTTGTAAGCACCACTTGACTTGTTGTGAAGTTCTTCCTTATCCTTGAGTGACATCTCATGAGCAACAATCCTTCCAATGACTTCCGTTGGCTTGAGATCTTTGTAGTTTGGCATCATTTGGATCAATGTGCACACGCTATCATACTTTCCATCCAATGCTCTTAGGATTTTCTTGATGATGAATTTGTCGGTCATCTCTTCACTCCCTAAGCCGGCAATCTCATTTGTGACAAGAGCAAGCCTAGAGTACATTTCAGCGACACCTTCACCATCCTTCATTTTGAACTTGTCAAGCTGACTTTGGAGCACATCCAACTTGGATTCCTTGACGGACTCGGTACCTTGTGCATATCAATCAAAGTATCCCAAATTTCCTTTGCATTCTCGAGACGGCTAATTTTGTTAAATTCTTCGGGGCACAATCCGTTGAAGATGATGTCACATGCTTGAGCGTTGTATTGCAGCATCTTCAATTCTTCCGCATTAGCTTCATGGTTGGGTTCTCTCCCATCGAAGAATTCACCTTGAAAGCCAATACAAATAATTACCCAAACGGCAGGGTTATGTCCAAGAATATGCATTTTCATCTTATGCTTCCAACTAGCAAAATTAGTACCATCAAAGTAAGGACCTCTACGGTGATAATTTCCCTCGCTAGACGCCATACTCTCCTAGGTTGTGAAACCAAGGCTATGACCACCAAAAGCTATGGAAATCAAAGCAAATGGAGACCAAGGCTCTGATACCACTTGTAGGACCTTGAAGTATGTCTAGAGGGGGGTGATTAGACTACTTGACCAATAAAAACTTAACCTTTTCCCAATTTTAGAGTTTGGCAGATTTTAGCTATTCTAGGACAAGTCAAGCAATCATCACACAATACAAGCAAGCATGCAAAGAGTGTATAGGCAGCGGAAATTAAAGCATGCAACTTGCAAGAAAGTAAAGGGAAGGGTTTGGAGGATTCAAACGCAATTGGAGACACGGATGTTTTTGGCGTGGTTCCGATAGGTGGTGCTATCGTACATCCACGTTGATGGAGACTTCAACCCACGAAGGGTAACGGCTGGGTGAGTCCATGGAGGGATCCACCCATGAACGGTCCATGAAGTAGCAACCTTGTCTATCCCACCATGGCCGTCGCCCACGAAGGACATGCCTCACTAGCGGTAGATCTTCACGAAGTAGGCGATCTCCTTGCCCTTACAAACTCCTTGGTTCAACTCCACAATCTTGTCATAGGCTCCCAAGTGACACCTAGCCAATCTAGGAGACACCACTCTCCAAGAAGTAACAAATGGTGCGCTGATGATGAACTCCTTGCTCTTGTGCTTCAAATGATAGTCTCCCCAACACTCAACTCTCTCTCATAGGATTTTGGATCTGGTGGAAAGAGGGTTTAAGTGGAAAGCAACTTGGGGAAGGATAGAGATCAAGATTCATATGGTAGGAATGGAATATTTTGGCCTCAACACATGAGTAGGTGGTTCTTTCTCAGAATGGTAAGTTGGAAGTGTAGGTTTAGTCTGATGGCTCTCTCCACGAATGAAGAGGAGGTGGAGGGGTATATATAGCCTCCACACAAAATCTAACCGTTACACACAATTTACCAAACTCGGTGGTACCGAATAGTTAAACTCGGTCGGACCGATTTAGTAAACCCAGTGACCGTTAGTGATTTTCGGTGGGACCAACATGCATCTCGGTGAGACCGATTCGGTTAGGGTTAGGGCATAACGTAATCTCGGTAAGACCGATTACACAAACTCGGTAATACCGATTTTGGTAATAAGCTTTCCAGAGAGTTGTTCAGGTAAACTCGGTGGGACGGATTTGCTCTTTTCGGTGAGACCGAAATGTTACAAAAAGGAAACAGAGAGTTTACATTGCAATCTCGGTGGGACCGATTGCTCACTTCGGTTAGACCGAAACGTTACGAAGGGAAACAGAGAGATTACAATCCCATCTCAGTGAGACTGAGATCCCTATCGGTAAGACCGATTTGCTTAGGGTTTGTGGCAGTGGCTATGACTTTTGGAATCGGTGGCGCCGGATTGAAAGAATTGGTGCGATCGATTTTGGCTTTAGGTTTAGGTCATTTGTGGATGTGGGAAAGTAGTTGAAGGTTTTGGAGCATATCACTAAGCACATGAAGCAAGAGGCTCATTAAGCAACACCTCATCCCTTCTTGATAGTAATGGCTTTTTCTATAGACTGAATGTGATCTTGGATCACAAAAATGTAAAATGAAGAGTCTTTAGCTTTTGAGCTTGAGCCAATCCTTTGTCCTTAGTATTTTGATGGATCCACTTTCATCATCCATGCCATGCCATTCATTGAGCTTTCCTGAAATAATAGTCTTGGAATAGCATTAGTTCAATGAGCTATATGTTGTTATGAATTACCAAAACCACCTAGGGATAGTTGCACTTTCACCTACTCCTGCTTTGATGGATTGATGAAAGGACCGTGGTGGAGACGCAATGCTCTAGCCCGGCAAGGTCGCCTTGGGATGAGAGAAGCTATGCGTGTATGAGTGTATAAGGGTCCGAATCCTTTCTAAGGTAGCCACGGCCCTCCTTTTATAGGTCAAGGGGTTACCACAATGGCAAAAGACTCATTATCCAGTGATTAGATATCCACAGTGCTACCATAACTAACTCTGCAGACAGGACAAGGTGCATTAAATGCACCGCTTAGTGTCACATCGTGGGGGTATCCTGACAAGCCTTGCCATGATATTTATCCACCTTCTGGCCTGCCTGCGTGACACGCCACTGGACGACTCTTATTTAGGGGTGATTTTCCTCAAAAATGGCTGCCACGTGCCAAATGACATCCACTTAGTCACTTGAGGCTCGAAACCGCACTGATAGGTGACTTGCATCGCTGTGAGGTGGAGTGGTGGCATCTTGGTAGGGTAATCTCCCATCGGCAGCCCCGACAAGCTTGTCGGGGCAGTCTTGAGGTTTATCTTCGTTGTGACCTCTACCCTACCGGGCTCGCCTGCCCAGCAAGGGAGGTTTTTCCTTAGTGATATATTGATCCTTTGGCTTGTCTTGGTCTTCTTGATCTGCCCTTTGATTTCTCAAAGAGCTATATCCTCCGCTTGGCCTTGTCTTGGATGCTTGGTGCAATTTGTTTTGCCGTTGTTGTGCCGGAGACTTGCTAGTCCGGGCACAAGTCAGGGGGAAACATACACCCCTGTTTGTGTACCCCAACAGTTGGGGTCGATGGTGATGATGTGGATGCTCTTGCCGTGGAGGAGGTCTTGACCTGCTTGCTCCTCGTGTTCAACTTGGTTAGCTTGACATTGAGGGTGTGGAATTCTTGCACAGTTCCTCATCTCTTGAGGCTCCTCAAGACGGGCAACTTCTTCTTGGCGCTCTCGTCGGATAGCCTCTTCTTGTAGAAGTACCTGGCAGTTTTGTGCATTGATTACTTGAGCTTGTTGGGCTTAAAGGGCTTGTTCATCATGACGTCATTTCTCTTGTTGAAGGGCGTCACCATCTTGTTCTTCTGGTCGATCTTGGCATATTGGAGCTTGCTCTTGGATCAAAGGTTCATGAGCTTTTTCCCGTTGTCATTCATGTTCACAGAGACGGCCTTGCAAACCATTGCCATGGAATGTGTCACGGACTTAACACGGCAGATGCCCTAGCAAGAGGACTTAGGTGTGGAGCCATCGCGACGTAGTTAGATTGGGTTGAATGTGACAAAGGACGCAGAGAGTTTACCCAGGTTCGGCCCCTCTCAATGAGGTAAAGGCCTACTCCTGCTTTAGGTTGTATTTCTTGGATTTCGATTACCAGGGAGCGAATATGCTTGACCTAGTTCTCGACTTGTTGTTTCTTGTCCTAACCCGCCACCGAGTCACCCCTTTATATACACAGGTTGATGCCTGGCGGCTTACAAAGTCCCGGCCAACTCATACACAACGTGTCGGGCTCGGTGACTAACTTAGCTTGCCGACAATACACGTTACACATATGGCGGGTTATCCTCTTGGGCCCCAAGTCACCTCTGGGTCTTGGGCCTTCAATAGGCTTACTTCATAACCCGCCATCTTCATCCTTGAGTCGCCAACGGTATGACCCGGCCCCTCCTAGGCGGGTGATGCCCAATAGTTATATCCCCAACATTAGGCCCCAGGTTGATTTGAACTTGTTCATATCAATCTTCTGTACTTGACTTAACCAAATCTTTCGTCATCAAATTATGAATTTGTGGTAACCCGCCATGACGTCATACCTTAAAATGGAGTTAACCCGCCATGACGTCACCTCACATTAACTTTACACAAAGCCGTGCAGCTACATAATCATTTGCTGGCCTCCTCGATTCCCGTGCATGCCATCTATCCACTGCCTTATAAATAGGGACCGGGGGTCCCTGTTTTCGCTTTACCCCCTGTCACTGCCTCTTCTTCTTCCTTCCTCTCAATGCTAACGCGACCAGCGCTCCGCCGCCGCCATCGACCTTCTTCCACTGCTCCAATTCTAGCCTCTACATCACCCTGAATAGAACAGAGCTCCATGGTGCACCTCCGTTGTCCATTGATACGTCTCCAACGTATCTATAATTTTTGGTTGTTCCATGCTATTATATTACCCTTTTTGGATGTTTATGGGCTTTACTTCACAAATTTATATCATTTTTGGGACTAACCTACAAACCGGAGGCCCAGCCCGTATTGCTGTTTTTTTTTGCCTATTTCAGTGTTTCGTAGAAAAGGAATATAAAACAGAGTCCAAACGGAATAAAACCTTCAGGAGCGTGATTTTTGGAAACGTGATCCAGAGGACTTGGAGTGGAAGTCAAGAAACAAACGAGGCGACCACGAGGGTGGAGGGCGCGCCCCCCTACTAGGCGCGCCCCCAATCTCATGGACCCCACGGGCGTCCACCAACCTACTTCTTCCTCCTATGTATACCCATGTACCCCGAAAACATCAGAGGCGACCATCAAAAACTATTTCCACCATCTTAACCTTCTGTATCCGTGAGATCCCATCTTGGAGCCTTCACTGGCGCTCTGTCGGAGGGGGAATCGATCACGGAGGGCCTCTACATCATCTCCAAGGCCTCTCCGATGAGTTGTGAGTAGTTTACCACAGACCTTTGGGTCCATAGTTATTAGCTAGATGGCTTCTTCTCTCTCTTTGGATCTCAACACCATGTTCTCCTCGATCTTCTTGGAGATCTATTCGATGTAACTCTTTTTGCGGTGTGTTTGTCGAGATCCGATGAATTGTGGGTTTATGATCAAGTTTATCTATGAGAAATATTTGAATCTCCTCTGAATTCTTTTATGTGTGATTAAGTTATCTTTGCAAGTCTCTTCGAATTATCAGTTTGGTTTGGCCTACTAGATTGATCTTTCTTGCAATGGGAGAAGTGCTTAGCTTTGGGTTCAATCTTGCGGTGTCCTTTCCTAGTGACAGCACGGGCAGCAAGGCACGTATTGTATTGTTGCCATCGAGGATAAAAATATGGGGTTTATATCATATTGCATGAGTTTATCCCTCTACATCATGTAGTATTTCTTAATGTGTTACTCTGTTCTTTATGAACTTAATACTCTAGATGCATGCTGGATAGCGGTCGATGTGTGGCGTAATAGTAGTACATGCAGGCAAGAGTCGGTCTACTTGTCACGGACGTGATGCCTATATACATGATCATGCCTAGATAATCTCATAATTATTCGCTTTTCTGTCAATTGGTCGACAGTAATTTGTTCACCCACCATAATACTTATCATATAAGCTTTCAATCTACTTTTACTTGCATATTTACTTTTCCTATCTATATCATAAAATACCAAAAATATATTTATCTTATCATATTATCTCTATCAAATCTCACTTTCGCAAGTGGCCGTGAAGGGATTGACAACCCCTTTATTGCGTTGGTTATGAGTTCTTGTTTGTTTGTGTAGGTGCGTGGGACTTTTGAGGAGCCTCCTACTGGATTGATACCTTGGTTGTCAAAAACTGAGGGAAATACTTACGCTACTATTGCTGCATCACCCTTTCCTCTTCAAGGAAAACCAACGGAAGCTCAAGACGTAGCAAGAAGGATATCTGGCGCCGTTGCCGGGGAGGTCTTCGCTCAAGTCAAGACATACCAAGTGCCCATCACAAACTCATCTCCCTCGCACTTACATTATTTGCTATTTGCCTCTCGTTTTCATCTCCCCCACTTCACCCATGCCATTTTATTCGCCCTCTCTTTCCCAATATCCTCTGTCTTTCGCTTGTATTTTGTTTGCTCGTCATTATGGCTAGTCCACCTATCCTCATTATTACTCCTGAACATGAAATTCTTAATTCTAAGCAAAGGGAGGGAGAAAATCTAAAAGATGCTTGGCATAGAATTTGCAATGCTCAAAATAGATATACTAGGAAGATTTCTACTTCCGTTCTTCTTCGCAATTTTTATGTAGGCATTACTCCTTGGAATAGATGCATTCTTGATACCATTACCGGAGGTAATTTTTTGGATAGCCACACCTTTGATGCTTATAATGCTATGTTAGATTTGTTTGGTCCTCCTCCTCTCTTGGTAAATGGGACTATTTTAACTCTAGAACATGTGATGTAAAGGCTTGAGATTATTGAAAATAAAGTTTCCACTGTTGAGTTAATTGAAAATCTACATAAAAAGATTCATAACCAAATTACCCAATATAGATCTAGGGTTGGAGTTACTTTGATTTTTTTTAAAGAAAAAGAACCTATAGTTAATGAAAGAATAGATCTAGATTCTACGAGAATCGGTAAACTTGAGGATATCATTACCAACTTAGGGTCGGCGTTTTCTTCCATGAAAAACACTCCAAATCCTCCTACCAAAACTGCCAAATTTATCTATGTTCCTAAAAATAAGGGTGGATCTTCTAGTAAGGGAAATGCGGATCTCAAATCAATAAGTGTTCATCCCAATTGTCTCGCTATCATTAAGGAACCTTTTGCTACAAATGAATTTCTTGAATTCTTGCCTAAGGGTTTAATCATTGATAAAAAGGGAGAAACCCCTAAAGATTACAAGTGCTCTATTGAGGAATTAGATGCCAAAGATGGCACTACTAAGATCTATCCTCGCTTTTATGCCTAGCTAGGGGCGTTAAACGATAGCGTAGTTGGGAGGCAACCCAATTTTATATTTGTTTTTAGGTTTTGCTTCTGTTTAGTAATAAATTTATCACCTACCTTCTGTTTAGATGTGTTTTTATGTTTTAACTAGTGTTTGTACCAAGTAGAACCTATAGGATAACCTATGGTAATAGTTAATTTGATTCTGCTGGAAAACAGAAACTTTGCGGGCACGAATATAATTTTAGTAATTCACAGAAACGTGATTTTGCGTTGATTCTTTTTTATGAAAATCTATACACAAATTTCCCAGGACTTCCTATTTTTTTAGGATATTTAGGGTTCCATAAGTATTCGGGAGTTACAGATTGCTACAGATTGTTCTGTTTTTGACAGATTCTGTTTTTCGTGTGTTGTTTGCTTATTTGGATGCATCTATGGCTAGTATGTAAGGGTATGAACCATAGAGAACTTGGAATACAGTAGGTTTAACACCAATATAAATAAAGAATGAGTTCATTACAATACCTTATGTGGTGGTTTTGCTTTCTTGCACTAACGGAGCTTATGAGATTTCCTGTTGAGTTTTGTGTTGTGAAGTTTTCAAGTTTTGGGTAAAGATTTGATGGACTATGGAATAAGGAGTGGCAAGAGCCTAAGCTTGGGGATGCCCATGGCACCCCAAGATATTCAAGGATAACCAAAAGCCTAAGCTTGGGGATGCCCCGAAAGGCATCCCCTCTTTCGTCTTCGTCTATCGGTAACTTTACTTGGAGCTATATTTTTATTCACCACATGATATGTGTTTTGCTTGGAGCGTCTTGTATGATATTAGTCTTTGCTTTTTAGTTTACCACAATCATCCTTGCTGTACACACCTTCTGGGAGAAACCCACTTGATTGGAATTTATTAGAATACTCTATGTGCTTCACTTATATCTTTTGAGCTAGATAGTTTTTGCTCTAGTGCTTCACTTATATCTTTTAGAGCACGGCGGTGGTGATATTTTGAAGAAATTGTTGATCTCTCATGCTTCACTTATATCATTTTGAGAGTCTCTTATAACAGCATGGTATTTTCTATGGTTATAAAATTGTTCCTAGAATGATGGGCATCCAAGTTGGGTATAATAAAAACTATCATAGAAAGTGAATTGGATGCTATGATCAATTTGATGCTTGATAATTATTTTGAGGCATTAGATGGTGATATTAGAGTCATGCTAGTTGGGTGATTATGAATTTAAGGAATGCTTGTGTTGAAGTTTGTGATTCCCGTAGCATGCACGTATGGTGAACCGCTTTGTGATGAAGTTGGAACATAATTTTATTTATTGATTGTCTTCCTTATGAGTGGCGGTCGGGGACGAGTGATGGTCTTTTCCTACCAATCTATTCCCCTAGGAGCATGCGCGTAATACTTTGTTTTTCATGACTTGTAGATTTTTGCAATAACTATATGAGTTCTTCATGACTAATGTTGAGTCCATGGATTATACGCACTCTCACCCTTCCACCATTGCTAGCCTCTCTTGTGCCGCACAACTTTTGCTGGTACCATACACCCACCATATACCTTCCTCAAAACAACCACCATACCTACCTATTATGGCATTTCCATAGCCATTCCGAGATATATCACCATGCAAGTTTCCACCGTTCCGTTCATATGACACGCATCATCATTGTCATATTGCTCTTTGCATGATCATGTAGTTGACATCGTATTTGTGGCTAAGCCACCTTCATAATTTTCAAACATGTAACTCTTGATTCATTGCATATCCCAGTACACCGCCAAAGGCATTCATATAGAGTCATATCTTGTTCTAGTTTTGAGTTGTAATTCTTGAGTTATAATTAAATAAAAGTGTGATGATCTGCATTATTAGAGCATTGTCCCAGTGAGGAAAGGATGATGGAGACTATGATTCCCCCACAAGTCGGGATGAGACTTCGGACTTTATAAAAAAAGGGGGGCCAAATAAAAAAAGAAGGGTCCAAAAAGCAAAAAAAAAGAGAAAAAGAAAAAAAAGGGAAAAAATGAAATGAGAGAAAAAGAGAGAAGGGACAATGCTACTATCCTTTTTACCACACTTGTGCTTCAAAGTAGCACCACGATCTTCGTGATAGAGAGTCTCCTATGTTGTCACTTTCATATACTAGTGGGAAATTTTTCATTACAGAACTTGGCTTGTATATCCCAATGATGGGCTTCCTCAAAGTGCCCTAGGTCTTCATGAGCAAGCAAGTTGGATGCACACCCACTTAGTTTCTTTTGTTGAGCTTTCATACATTTATAGCTCTAGTGCATCCATTGCATGGCAATCCCTACTCACTCACATTGATATCTATTAATGGGCATCTCCATAGCCCGTTAATACACCTAGTTGATGTGAGACTATCTTCTCCTTTTTTGTCTTCTCCACAACCACCATTCTATTCCACATATAGTGCTATGTCCATGGCTCACACTCATGTATTACATGAAAGTTGAAAAAGTTTGAGATTACTAAAGTATGAAACAATTGCTTGGCTTGTCATCGGGGTTGTGCATGATCAAATACTTTGTGTGATGAAGATAGAGCAATAGCCAGACTATATGATTTTGTAGGGATAACTTTCTTTAACCATGTTATTTTGAGAAGACATGATTGCTTTGATTAGTATGCTTGAAGTATTACTATTTCTTATGTCAATATGAACTTTGATTTTGAATCATTTGGATCTGAACATTCATGCCACAATAAAGAAAATTACATTGAGAATTATGCTAGGTAGCATTCCATATCAAAAACTCTGTTTTTATCATTTACCTACTCGAGGACGAGCAGGAATTAAGCTTGGGGATGCTTGATACGTGTCCAACATATCTATAATTTTTGATTGTTCCATGCTATTATATGACCCGTTTTGGATGTTTATGGGCTTTACTTCACACATTTATATCATTTTTGGGACTAACCTACTAACCGGAGGCCCAGCCTGTATTGCTGTTTTTTCCCTATTTCAGTGTTTCGAAGAAAAGGAATATCAAACGGAGTCCAAACGGAATGAAACCTTCGGGAGCATGATTTATGGAACGAACGTGATCCAGAGGACTTGGAGTGGAAGTCAAGAAACAAACGAGGCGGCCACGAGGATGGAGGGCGCGCCCCCCTACTAGGCGCACCCCCTATCTCGTGGCCCCCACGGGAGTCCACGGACCTACTTCTTCCTGCTATATATACCCATGTACCCCAAAAACATCATAGGAGACCACGGAAAACTGTTTCCACCACTGTAACCTTCTATATCTGCGAGATCCCATCTTGGAGCCTTCGCCGACACTCCGCCGGAGGGGGAATCGATCACGGAGGGCCTCTACATCATGTTCAAGGCCTCTCCGACGAGTTGTGAGTAGTTTACCACAGACCTTCGGGTCCATAGTTATTAGCTAGATGGCTTCTTCTCTCTCTTTGGATCTCAATACCATGTTCTCCTCGATCTTATTGGAGATCTATCCGATGTAACTCTTTTTGCGGTGTGTTTGTCGAGATCCGATGAATTGTGGGTTTATGATCAAGTTTATCTATGAGAAATATTTGAATCTCCTCTGAATTCTTTTATGTGTGATTAAGTTATCTTTGCAAGTCTCTTCGAATTATCAGTTTGGTTTGTCCTACTAGATTGATCTTTCTTGCAATGGGAGATGTGCTTAGCTTTGGGTTCAATCTTGTAGTGTCCTTTCCCAGTGACAGCATGGGCAGCAAGGCACATATTGTATTGTTGCCATCGAGGATAAAAAGATGGGGTTTATATCATATTGCATGAGTTTATCCCTCTACATCATGTCATCTTTCTTAATGCATTACTCTGTTCTTTATTAACTTAATACTCTAGATGCATGCTGGATAGCGGTCGATGTGTGGAGTAATAGTAGTAGATGCAGGTAGGAGTCCGTCTACTTGTCACGGACGTGATGCCTATATACATGATCATGCCTAGATAATCTCATAATTATTCGCTTTTCTATCAATTGCTCGAAAGTAATTTGTTCACCCACTGTAATACTTATGCTATCTTGAGAGAAGCCACTAGTGAAACCTATGGCCCCTTTTGACGAGCCTCCTACTGGATTGATACCTTGGTTCTCCAAAACTGAGGGAAATACTTATGCTACTATTACTGCATCACCCTTTCCTCTTCAAGGAAAACCAACGCAAGCTCAAGACGTAGCATCCATCAACATTAGTAAGTTCAACTTCAGCCCAGAACAGATCTACAGTTTAGGGCTTTCACTTGTTTGTCGGTGTTCTTCGCCATTCTTTGTTTTCTCCTCTAGATCGAGTAGTTTTTGATCTGAACATGGTACCAAACTTGTGCGGTAGCAATTTAGTACTCGTTTTTAATATCTGAATACCTCCTCTCCATAGAAGATCTCATCTGACCACATGAACTTTTCTGTTGACGCCACCTTAGGTTTAGAATTTTCTTCATTTTCTGAACTGCTGCAGATACAAAATTATAATACCAATCTGTTGAAAATTGTTTTTCCAACACTTAGCAATCTTTCCCTTATAGATCTGAAAACTAACAGCTGTTTGGGCGGCATAACCGATAAACCATAACCCACCATGTACCATTAGTCCCCTTTTAAACCAGCAAAATATGTATCTGCATAACTCAGTAATGTCTTCCGGTTTAACACATTGGCTATTTATAGCTCTTACCTTTGAATCACTGGCTGGCTTAACAACATAGTCTTAAACTGGCAATATTTATTTTCAGACCTTCATCCTCAACAATGACTAAGACTATTACTTCATGCAACTGGGTAGCTTCTCGGGTTACCGAGGAGGACTTAAACGAGTTCGTACAGACAAGCATCTTAGCCAGCAAAGGTGTCATCCACTGGAGGGTCCCAGGCACTGAAAACCCTCCTGAGCCCAAGGAGGGTGAAGTAATTTTTTTACTGATCATATGATCCGGGGGTTCACCCCGCCCGGTTCGAAATTCTTCCGCGACGTGCTACACTTTTTCCAGCTCCATCCTCAAGATATTGGGCCAAATTCCGTTTCAAACATCTGTAAGTTTCAAGTGTTCTGCGAGTAGTACCTTCAACAAGAGCCCACTATAGAATTATTCAGAGAATTTTATTACTTGAACCAACAGACCGAGTTCACAGACGGGCCCAATCTAGAATTAGGTGGCATTTCGATTCAAACACGGAAAGAAGCCACTTTCCCAGTTGCCGGACTGTCCAGTCATCCCAAAGACTAGAACCAAACTTGGTTTTATTGCCAAGACACTTCTCCAGAAGGGTAAAACCCTCTACCGGGTTATCGTGCCAACCGACTTAGCAACAGGCATCCTCTTCCAGACCGCACCAACATAGCAGAAAGGAAAAAATATATGCTCGTTTTTTCAAAGATCCGAGCCTTGGTGGCCATTGGTTTGACTGGAATCGGTCTAGTTCGGTGCTGGGTCGCCTGGAGAGTTCTGCCCTTAAGCCGCCACCCCGGCTTAATGTGCGAGTACACCGACGACTTAAAAGATCCACAACAGCACTGCCAGATTCGATTGACTGATGAGGATATCAATGATATGACCAAGACTCTATTGAACGAGAGCTTGGCAGATTGCAGCAAAGCCAGATTGAATCCTTTGTGCACTCTCAACAAGCCACCAACTGTAAGTTTTGCACATAATTTCCAGTTGAATCGTACCTTCATTTAAACTGTCCTCTTATAATCATCTGACTTCCACAGGCCGATTCTCCTTTTTGGAAGAAGAAGTTGCAGGACAAGCCGACCAAGAAGACCCGGACAAAGAACAAGGCTCCTAAAAAGCCTGCCAAGAAGAAGACCAACCCCTCCAAGTTATTTAACTTGGATGACGATGATGATGATGAGTTGGAGGTATAACTTGACTCTCTTGGCTCATTTTTTGTACATCTCGTTGACAATGACCATTATCAGGATGACGCAGAGGCCGGCCGTGCAGATGATGAAGAGGTAATTGTTCTTTCCTCCAGCTCAGAACATCTGCCAAAATAGAAAACTCGTCAAGCAAGCCGGAAAGTAAGGTTTTCTCATCCTTTAGCTTATTTGGATCCCAACTTTATTTTTAAGAAGCAGCAACATGAAGCTCGCCGCATGACCCGGAACAGCAGAGGCGGGATCCTTTCCTCTGGCTTACCGAACACACCAGCTCCTCGCAAGCGTCGTCCAGAGGTTTCACCAATTTCCGACCTAGCTTATCCTAAGGCGGGTCTTTTTCGACAACCTCTTTATCCTTCCGACTCAAATTACCAGTGAACATCTCATTCCTCCTCTAGCGACTCAACGGGGACTCATGGCCCAGTCTTCAAGACCGTGCCTGCGTAAGATTATGAAGTCTCTACTTTCAATCATGTACTTAATTGTCATATTAACCCATCTTGTGCTTCATTTTTAGAGCTATGGCAAAGCCTAGTAAAAAGTTGAAGGTGACTAAAACAGCTAGAAACCTTAGTGAACTGGAGAAGCAGTCGACAAAAACTTCCCTCCAGGCTGCTGAGGCCATAGTTGATGAGCCGCCACCGGAAGAGCACAACGTCACCATAGATCATATGGATGTTGACCCGACCACTACCAAGCGGCCAAGTCCCACCAAGCCTACTGAAACAAAGGCTGACGATGTTGTCATTACTGGGCTTGGTTGCACGGCACCGGGCAACCCCACTGTTTTGTCAAAGCACAATGATAAAGTGGAAATATCTGTTGCTGACAAAGGCAAATGGTCGGTGAATTCAGAGAGCTATGCCCAATATAGTGCTCAAGAGATCCACTCCGGGTATCTTAAACGTCTGCACACAAGCCGCGACTTTGAGGCCGGCTTAGTTAATCTGATGAAGGAACCTTTTGAGGTAAACGCTATAGTTTTCTTCATATAAATGTACTTCTATCAGCCATCGAGTCTACTGGATATGATAGAATTGAATGTACTGTAGACTTTAGATAGCCCTATAGATATGTAGATCAAAACAAGTAGCCCCCAAGGGCTGGCTTAAGCTTTTAAGATAAGTCGGGACTTCGAATAGTAGTGAGCAACCTTGCACCTGTAGCCCCCAAGGGCCGGCTTAATCAGCATGGATAAGCCGGGACTTATCACCATAATTTTCAATAAAATCCAAGTATGTGGCCCCCATGAGTAGGCTATAGTCATAATAGTGTAGCCGGGTCATCATAGAATTGTCTTCAAAAATAGCAATGTGCATTAGCCCCCAAGTGCCAAGTGAGATACTTGTATTGTGCTTGTGACTTTAAACAAAATGATTGTAATACCGCCTCTTGTTTGCATACTACATGCTAAACTCAATGTGAAAGAATCCCAAGTCGTCGATCTTCAGGAAAATATCAAGTCTCAACAATCTGAAACTTCCAAGGCCAAATCAGAATTGACAACCGCCTTGGAAGAGATGGAGAAGTTAAAAAAGGACTTCAAGGCTGACAGGACAGGCTGGGAGACTGAGAAGGCAACTCTATTGAACGAGACAATGGACACAGAGAGTTTACCCATGTTTGGCCCCTCTCAACGAGGTAAAGACCTACTCCTGCTTTAGGTTGTATTTCTTGGGTTTCGATTACCAGTGAGCGAATATGCTTGACCTAGTTCTCAACTAGTTGTTTCTTGTCCTAACCCGCCACCGAGTCACCTCTTTATATACACAGGTTGATGCCCGGCGGCTTATAGAGTCCCGGCTGTCTGATACACAATGTGTTCGGCTCGGTGACTAACTTAGCTTGCCTTACAATACACGTTACACATATGGCGGTTTATCCTCTTGGGCCCCAAGTCACCTCTAGGTCTTGGTCCTTCAATAGGATTACTTCATAACCCATCATCTTCATCCTTGAGTCTCCAATGGTATGACCCGGCCCCTCCTGGGCGGGTCATACCCAATAGTTATATCCCCAACAAAATGGGTTTTGTGGATCTTGATGATATTCATGGTCTTGGCGATGATGCGAACGAGCTCGTGGTGGACTTGCATCCGAAGAAGATTGCAAAGAATGCCGACTTGAGTGGATCCGTCTTGAATATGATGATGATATGGAAGAATAGTTGACCATCATGGTTTGTATGTCTTCCTTGAGATTGCCATTGATGTGTCGAAGTAGTATCTTGTATGTTGCTCGGATTGTCGCAAGTCGGTAGCGAGTAGGTCGATGCGGTCACCCAATGCTTGATTCTCTTGATGCAAAGCTCTTTGCGCATCGAAGAGGTGGTTCTTGGTGATGTAAATGTTCGGGTCCTCATCTTGCTCGATGGAGAGTGGATTCGAAGAAGTAGTTGGTCTATCCATCATCTGAAGCAAATGTGAGTGGGAGAGTGAAAAGAACTAAACCAAATGTACCTTACCCCATGTTGAAAATGGATCAATGATTACACAATACTGTAACAAGGAAATAGCACATTTGGTTCCGGACCTCATCAGTTTCTCACACCTACACAAATAAAGCCTTTGGTGGAGCTTGGTGAGGATGGTGACTCAAAATATGCAATTGTTAGCGAGATTCAATAATGTTGCAAAAGTTTCACAAATTTGCAAATGTAACAAGTAGACCAATAGCAAAATGTAGCCCACGGAAAGATAAATGGGGTCGTGCAACCAAGGAATGAGCTCAAAATGTGGAATCCACGGAAAATGATCTTGTTTCACAATTCTAGAGAAACGCTAGCACAATTGCAGAATAGGAGGATACGGGACTTGTGCACAACCTATAAAGTAAAATTGCAACAACTTCTATCCCAAGTATGCTATATGTGTATTGTGTTCCGGTCATATGATCCAAGATGATCGAGTATGACAATCTTAATGTAGTATGATTCTATGGTTCTTTCATAAAAGCTCTTTGTTTATCTTTCTCTTTTGCTTAAAAGCTTGTTGGCTCTTTCTCTTTTGAGCTCTTTCTTTGGACACTTATGCAAAACTTCATGAACCAAGATAGCAATTGTGTATATGCGATGACGACCTTGTGGTACAAGAGATGATACCAAGATACAGATACCAAGATGATGTGATATATGCAATGAGATGACGATCACTAATGTACACAAGTAATGTTGCCGACAATACACAAAAGGCTAGTCTCAATAGTTAAGGAACGCAAAATGGGTCATGGTGGTTATCAATGCGATGGCAAGGGAATACACGAAGGAGTCATCGAGGTTACTGTTCCTTGCTTATGGTATATGGTGTCAAAATGGTAAAAGTGGTTGTTGTCGATGACGAGTCCGTGTCGAAGATCAGCAGCGATGACGTCGGTGTCGAACTATCCCTAAGTAGCTGAAATACGTTAGGAAATGGAAACCGCAACCAAAGTTCTCAAAGAACAAAACATGTCAAACTCGTCAGAGTTGGTAGAGGGTAGTGATAGTGGTTGCGGAATGCGGTGGTGGTATGCTGCAATGTGGGGTTATGGGAGAGGTGGTGTGGAAGGAGTAGTGGTGGCTGAAAAATTTCGGGCGACAAATTTCAGTTTCGTCAGGTTCGGTTGGACGTACGGTATGAGTCGGACGACTGGTGGTCGAACAACCGGTGGCTGTTGGTCGTCCGGTGCCTGAGCAATCTCGGGCATGGGATGAACTTCTAGGGTTCATGGTGGAGAAGCAAAATTTGTCAAATCCATGGAAATTGGGGAAATGATGGGGGAAAGCTAGATCCACTCGTGGCAAAGCAAATCCATGGATCAAATCCAACAAAACTTCATCACACCAACAAATCACAAAAAAAACTGGGGCTATTTTTGTGGGGATTTTCGAAATTAGGACAAAGTCAACAAAATTAGGCCAGAAAAAGAGGGGTAGGGGCTCCAAATTCGTGATCAACCATGGCTCATGATACCAAGATGATGTAGGGTGGAACCCTAGGGCCGATCTTTCGCGATTTGGAGGGGATCCTATGAAGAACACGATGAACACATGAGGGGAAATGGGAGGAAACACTCAAATCAATGGGACACGATCACACATGCGCTAGATTCATGAACACAAAGAGGTCACAAAGATCCAAAGACAACAAAGGAAGGATACACGTAGCTAGTTCATCTCCAAGAGGAGGTCTTGAATCCACTAGGGGATCTTCCCTTTCGAGGTCTTGTATCCACTTGGGATCTTCTACGCGGAGGCCTCGATCTCCACCGTAGTATGCATCAAGTGGATGAGTAAAGCTCTCTCTCTAAAATGAGATAAACCAATGCTAACCCTGGAAAGAGGGGGGAGGAGTATATATAGTCTAAGTGGGCGAAGGGTGTCAGGACCCCGACTCGATGTCACATCGATCTAGCCGGTAACACCTCATATCACTTTGCGGCCTCACGCACGGTATCCCCACGGGTGTCGCCTTACCTTTGCCCGGGACCGTTTGCGCCTTTTGGCTCACGTATATGATAATGTCGCTAGCATCCATATGATAAGGAGCCCGGGCTGACATGACTAGTCGTAAACCCAAAGTGGCACGGACTTACAGGGACAGGCATCCATGACCCAGCTTCGAACGTGTCGGTCATCAGCAAGTGGGTCCGGGCTGTAGCGCTGGGCTAGCAGGACTCCGGTAAACCGGGCTGTAGCGGGCTAACAGGACTCCGGTACTCAAAGCGTGACATTTCCCCGAAGGGACAGACACAGGAACGAACAAGGACACATGCCGGCCAGCCTAAGTGTTCCAGAGCAGTAGCAAGCTACCATGGCTCAGCGGTAACACTAGGAGACATTTCCCGGTAAGAGAGGCTACTAAAGATAAACAACTAGATAGTCAGATCCCACACATACCAAGCATTTCAATCATACACACAATATGCTCGATATGTGCAAATACAACGAAGCATCACAACATGACTCTACGACACAAGTACTTTATTTAAGGCTCAGGGAGCCATACATAACATACACAAAGGTACGGGTCTCACGACCCAACATTCAAGTCATACAGTCATACAAACCAGCAGCGGAAGTAACTTGTCTGAGTACAGACAACTAGTAAAATAAAAGAGGCTTGGAAAGCCTAGCTATACTACATGGCCCTTCACAAGCTCAGGGTCACCACCTGGGCCTTTAGCCTACTCGTTGATGTCAACGTCTACATAGAACCCATCAGAAGGGGTTGCAGCGTCTTCTGTAAAAATGTAAATTATAGCAACATGAGTACAAAGGTACTCAGCAAGACTTACATCAGATCCTACATACATGCATATTATCAAGAAGGGTTGGTGGAGTTATTGCAGCAAGCCAGCTTTGACTCTTGGCTAGACTATCCTACGATACTCCAACTTGAAATGGTTTTGCGCACACGAGTCCACTACTCACCACTTCAATACACTACCGAGGATCCACCTCCGTCTTCCTACGGAAGAGCCATCCTCGGCACTCACACTTATCTTGAGGCTTTTAGTAGTTTCCATTTACTTGTCTATGAACTGTATAGGCAACCAAGTAGTCCTTTACCGCGGACGCGGCTATTCGAATAGATTATGTTAACCCTGCAGGGGTGTACTTCTTCATACACGCTCTCACCACTTACCATCGTTTACACGACATGTACTCGGCAACCTTCAAGCGGAAGCCCAACGTGGGTGTCGGCCACGACCTACCTAATCACCTAAGTCTCCAATCCAGGTTTATCGCCTATCCAGGTTCCATCCGCAGGGAGTCCGGCCGAGGTTTCCCATACGGCCCCGAACGATGTGTACAGGGGTCCGTGACACCTAACGGGTGCCCGGTATCCCCGGCCACGTACCTAAGTGTCAGGACCCCGACTCGATGTCACATCGATCTAGCTTGTAACACCTCATATCACTTTGCGGCCTTACGCACGGTATCCCCACGGGTGTTGCCTTACCTTTTCCCGGGACCGTTTGCGCCTTTTGGCTCACGTATATGATAGTGTCGCTAGCATCCATATGATAAGGAGCCCGGGCTGACATGACTAGTTGTAAACCCAAAGTGGCACAGACTTACAGGGACAGGCATCCATGACCCAGCTTCGAACGTGTCGGTCATCAGCAAGTGGGTCCGGGCTGTAGCACTGGGCTAGCAGGACTCCGGTAAACCGGGCTGTAGCGGGCTAACAGGACTCCGATACTCAATGCGTGACATTTCCCCGAAGGGACAGACACAGGAACGAAGAAGGACACATGCCGGCCAGCCTAAGTGTTCCAGAGCAGTAGCAAGCTACCATGGCTCAGCGGTAACACTAGGAGACATTTCCCGGTAAGAGAGGCTACTAAAGATAAACAACTAGGTAGTCAGATCCCACACATACCAAGCATTTCAATCATACACACAATATGCTCGATATGTGCAAATACAATGAAGCATCACAACATGACTCTACGACACAAGTACTTTATTTAAGGCTCAGGGAGCCATACATAACATACACAAAGGTACGGGTCTCACGACCCAACATACAAGTCATACAGTCATACAAACCAGCAGCGGAAGTACATTGTCTGAGTACAGACAACTAGTAAAATAAAAGAGGCTTGGAAAGCCTAGCTATACTACGTGGTCCATCACAATCTCAGGGTCACCACCTGGGTCCTTAGCCTACTCGTTGATGTCAACGTCTACATAGAACCCATCAGAAGGGGTTGCAGCGTCTTCTGTAAAAATGTAGATTATAGCAACATGAGTACAAAGGTACTCAGCAAGACTTACATCAGATCCTACATACATGCATATTATCAAGAAGGGTTGGTGGAGTTATTGCAGCAAGCCAGCTTTGACTCTTGGCTAGACTATCCTACGATACTCCAACTTGAAATGGTTTTGCGCACACGAGTCCACTACTCACCACTTCAATACACTACCGAGGATCCACCTCCGTCTTCCTACGGAAGGGCCATCCTCGGCACTCACACTTATCTTGAGGCTTTTAGTAGTTTCCATTTACTTGTCTATGAACTGTATCGGCAACCAAGTAGTCCTTTACCGCGGACGCGGCTATTCGAATAGATCATGTTAACCCTGCAGGGGTGTACTTCTTCATACACGCTCTCACCAGTTACCTTCGTTTACACGACATGTACTCGGCAACCTTCAAGCGGAAGCCCAACGTGGGTGTCGGCCATGACCTACCTAATCACCTAAGCCTCCAGTCCAGGTTTATCGCCTATTCAGGTTCCATCCGCAGGGAGTCCGGCCGAGGTTTCCTATACGGCCCCGAACGATGTGAACAGGGTTCCCGAGATACCTAGCGGGTATTCGGTACACCCGGCCACGTACCTACCGCATCACAGCCCACCCCTACGGTCAGCGCTGTCCACGGCCTCCAGTAGGCTACAAACACCAGAAACTACTTGCAACTCCTGGACGGAGAACTAGGGTGAATAAGAAGCCGAGAGGGTCCATTGGTTTCGGGCCCAATGCATGGTAGTAGCTGATTCTTAAATCACACATACAGATCTCAGTGCTTAAGGTCGGCTTCAATGAAACAACCCACCATGTACTCCTACATGGCCTCTCATCGATACCTTTACCAAATCGTGTTCACCACACCACTCTCATTACCGACATAATCATTTCACTCTAGCCCATCACCCAGATGAACCAGACCTGACACGACTCTAAGCATAGCAGGCATAGAAAGGTAGGAACAACACATACATATGGCTCAATCAACTCCTACACATGCTAGTGGGTTTCATCTAGTTACTGTGGCAATGACAGGTCATGCAGAGGAAAAGGGTTCAACTACCGTAGCACACAGCAGTTTGAAACGCGTTGTCTTAATGCAGTAAAAGAGAGCAGGAGCGAGAACATGGGATTGTATCGATATGATCAAATGGTTGGTTGCTTGCCTGATGGTTCGATGCACTGATACGGTTCTTCGTTAGGGTAATCACGGTACTCCTCGGAGGCAGAACCTGTCGTAAAGGACAGCGATGCACAAACATCACCAAACAATATGCGACAATATGATGCATGCATGAAACATGGCAATATGAGTGTGTTGGGCTAATGCAACTAAAACCAGAAGGGTTTGAACAAATTTGAATCAAAGATTCAAATTTCAAACTCAAGCATGGCCTTTTAAAGTGCTTTTCCTTGTTCTGCTTGAAACATCAATTTAACTTGTTTGATCATGCATGAAAATGGTACAGATGGATAGATTGGATTTTTCTGATCATTTTTCATATATAATTTGTCCAAATTGGAGTTACAGAATAAAAGTTATGAATTTTTGAAGTTTAAATAATATTCTGGAATTTCCTGATTAAATTTAAATCCAGAAATTATAATTATTGCGCCAGCATGACGTCAGCATGACGTCAGTGGTCAACTGCGGCTGTCTGGGGTCAAACCTGACGTGTGGGGTCCACACGTCAGTGACAGGGGGGTTAAACAGGGTTAGTTTAATCCTAATTAGGGGTTAGTGGCGCTGGGGCCCACTGTCAGTGTCAGGGGGTTAACCATTAGTGGTTAGCACTAATCCTAATTAGCTACAGGGCTGGGCCCACCTGTCAGGGACTTAGGGGGGGTCCTGCCGTGGTCAAAGTGGGTCAAACCCACCGGCGACGTGACGCCGGCGAGGCCCGAGACGGCGGCGCGACGCGGGATCGCGCTACAGGGCACGGGCGAGGCCGTGCTTGGGCTCATTGGAAAGCTCTTGCTCCCGCGCGTCGAACGGTGGCCGTGGCTGGGCCTGGGGTGGCCGGAGTCGACGGCGGCAAGCTCGGCTGCGGCCGCCGGAGTTCGGGTGCGGTCGGGATCGGTGTTGCATGGGGTTTGGGGAGGCGTTAGTGCGTGCTGCGTGCTCCTAGTGAGGTGTGGAGCAGGATAGTGTGCTCGGTTGGGTGCTACGGTGACCGTGGCCACGACGGCGACATCGCCGGCGGCGTGGAGCTCTCGGCCAAGGTGGGGCTAGGGCCTAGAGATCGAACGAGACCAGGGGAGAAGGGGGAAACGACTCGGGGGCTCACCGCGGAGCTGCAGGGATGGTTAGCGGGCTCGGGGACGCGCTGGAGACGGCAAATTTGACGGCGACGATGGTCGGAGCCCGAAGAGGGGAACGGCGACGTGGCGGCGATGCAGGGCTTCCGGGGAGCTGTGGGTCGGTGGAGAGGGAAGAGGGGGTCGAGGCGGAGCTCCTGAGCTAGTCGGGGGAGCGAGGGGTGGCCGGAGACGGCTGCTGTGGCGAACGGCGGCGAGGGTGGTGTTCGGCCGTGTGAGAGAGAGAGCGAGGGAGAGGAGGGAAGAGCCGGGGGAGAGTGAGAGAGAGCAGGGGGGAGGCGTGGCGTCGTCCAGGGACATCGAGGCGAGGAGGGGAGGGCAGGCAGGCAGGGAGAGAGGTGGCGTGGCGCGGTGGCGCGCGCGCGCGCCGGCCACACTCCCCTCCCTCTGTCGGGACGAAGACGACAGAGGAGGGAGGTGGGCTGGGCCGGCTGCTGGCTGGGCCGGCCAGCTGGCTGGGCTGCACAGGGAGGAGCCCAGGTAAGCTTCTCCCTTTTATTTTTTTCTGTTTTCTAATTTCTGACATTTGTTTTGATTTAAATAATATATTAAATCATTTATTTAACTTATGCCAATTTTTGCAGGAGCTATATATATTATTCCAGAGCTCCTTTATATTTGGCATAATATTTGGACATATATTAATATATATAATTAATATATTTCCAATGCAAATATTTATGCATTAATTCCAAATGCCCAAAATAAATACCTATGAGCTCTTAAAAATATTGGTTTGATTTTTATCTCTGTCCAATATTTTCAGAGAGCAACATGAGCATTTTCTTGGACCCTTTTGGAGAAATTTTTATTTGGGTCATTTCCAAAATGATTCTGAGGGTTTCACAGATCCCCATTTCAAGTTTCTGATGAAAGAGTAAACATGATGCAACACTCTAATGCATGGCTAACTAGGATGTGACAACTCACCCCCACTCAAAAGAATCTCGTCCCGAGATTTGGGTTCCTCCGGGAAGAAGGCATGATACTCGAGTCGAAGACGATCCTCCCTTTCCCAGGTTGCTTCATCCTCCGAATGGTGCGACCATTGAACTTTGAGAAACTTGATATTATGACGTCGGGTGGTACGTTCGGCCTGATCGAGGATACGAATGGGGTACTCTCGATATGTAAGATTATCTTGGAGATCAAGCGTTTCGTGGTCCACTTCACGGATAGGATCCGAGAAGCAACGCCTGAGTTGAGAAACGTGGAAGACATCGTGGACCCTGGAGAGGTGCGGAGGTAGTTCCAACTGGTAGGCAACTCCTCCTCGTTTGGCAAGAATGCGAAAAGGTCCAATGTAACGAGGAGCCAATTTGCCTTTGATACCGAAACGATGGGTTCCCTTCAGAGGGGTGACCCGAAGATAAGCCTTCTCGTCAACCTCGAAAGTCATAGCCTTATGTTTTCGGTCATATTGACTCTTTTGACGAGATTGGGCTGTTTTCAACTTTTCATGAACGATGCGAACTTGTTCTTCTGCTTCCTGAATCATGTCCGGGCCAAAGAATTGTCTTTCCCCGGTCTCTGACCAGTTAAGGGGTGTTCGACACCATCGTCCATAGAGAACTTCAAAAGGGGCTTTACCCAAGCTAGATTGATAGCTGCTGTTGTAAGCGAATTCGGCAAATGGAAGGCACTTCTCCCAGTCCATTCCGAATGAGATAACAGAGGCTCGAAGCATGTCTTCTAGAATCTGGTTGACGCGTTCCACTTGACCACTCGACTGAGGGTGGAAGGCGGTGCTAAAGGAGAGACGAGTCCCCATAGCATTTTGGAAACTTTCCCAAAATCGAGAGGTGAAAAGACTTCCTCGATCCGAGTTAATTTCCAAAGGAACACCATGGAGGGACACTATTCGGGAGATGTATAAGTCTGCCAGCTGGCTAGCGGTTATACTCTCACGAACAGGTAAGAAATGAGCTACTTTGGAAAGACGATCGACAACGACGAAGATAGCATTATTCCCTCTCTTGGTCCTGGGAAAACCGGTAATGAAATCCATACCAATTTTATCCCATTTCCATTCAGGAATAGCTAAGGGTTGAAGGGTGCCAGCAGGCCGTTGGTGCTCTGCTTTTACACGACGACATACGTCGCAATTTGCAATATGCTGAGCAATTTCTCTCTTCATCCTAGTCCACCAGAACCTCTGGCGTAGGTCCTGATACATCTTAGTACTACCGGGATGAATGGTGAGAGGAGATTCATGAGCTTCCTTAAGGATTAATCGCCTTAGGTTGCGCACTTTGGGAACCACTAGTCGATTCCCTAAGTATACGACTCCTTGATCATTAATGGAGAAACAATTCGCAATTCCTTTCTGAATGTTTCTCTTGATGCGGGAGATTCCCGGATCTACTTTCTGTGCTTTGATAATTTGATCCGTAAGGGTAGGTTTTGCCACCAAGGTGGAAAGAAAACCTTGAGGTACAATGTGAAGGTTAAGCTTCCGAAATTCCTCATGGAGAAGCGGTTGACTTTATTGTAACATCAGGTTGTTACAATAAGATTTACGACTTAGCGCATCAGCCATGACGTTGGCTTTCCCTGGGGTATAGGTTATTCCTAAGTCGAAGTCTGTGATCAATTCAACCCAACGTCTTTGCCTGAGATTCAGATCCGGTTGGGTGAAAATGTACTTCAGACTTTGGTGATCAGTGAATATTTCGCAACGATTACCGAGGAGGTAATGTCGCCAGGTCTTAAGTGCATAGACTACGGCTGCAAGCTCTTGATCATGAGTAGGATAATTCTCCTCATGTGGGTGCAATTGCCATGAAGCGTAAGCAATTACATGTCGATCTTGCATGAGAATGCAACCTAGTCCTTGTCGCGAGGCGTCGCAGTAGATAACAAAGTCCTTGGAGAAGTCTGGCGGTACCAGCACAGGAGCAGAGGTCAGGCGTCTTTTCAGTTCCTGAAAGCTGTGCTCACATTGTGGAGTCCATTCGAACTTTTTATCTTTCTTGAGGAGTTCGGTTAGAGGTTTAGCAACTTTGGAGAAGTTCTCGACAAAGCGACGACAATAGCTCGCTAAGCCTAGAAAACTCCGAACTTGCTTGACCGATTCAGGTGGAGTCCAATTAAGGACGGCTTGAACTCACTCAGGGTTAACAGCAATACCTTTACTAGATATTACATGACCCAGATAGGTCACTTCTGACAACCAGAATTCACATTTAGAAAATTTGGCATAAAGGCGATGCTCTTGAAGTTTCTTCAACACTAGCCTTAAATGTTCGGCATGTTCTTCCTCGTTCTTGGAGTAGATGAGTATATCATCGAGGTAAACCACGACGAATTTATCCAAATACTCCATGAAGATTGAGTTCATTAACCGAGAAAAGGTGGCTGGAGCGTTGGTTAAACCGAAGGACATGACGGTGTACTCGTATTGGCCATAACGAGTAACAAAGGCCGTTTTAGGAATGTCCCCGTTTCTGATTTTGATTTGATGGTAGCCCAACCTCAAATCCATCTTGGAGAAGACTGAGGATCCAGCGAGCTGATCATACAGATCGTTGATCCTGGGAAGTGGATATTTGTTCTTGATTGTGACCAAATTGACAGGTCGGTAATCTACAACCATCCGGTCCGTACCATCATTCTTCTTGACGAATAGGACAGGGCAAGCCCACGGAGATGAACTAGGGCGGATGAAACCCTTTTTCAAGGATTCATCGAGTTGTTTCTTAAGCTCGGCTAGTTCTAGTGGTGCCATCTTATAAGGTCTTCTAGCAATCGGAACGGTTCCGGGGATGAGGTCGATTACGAACTCAACATCCCTGTCAGGTGGAACACCTGGCAATTCCTCTGGAAAGACATCCGGGAAGTCACGGACTACCGGAATGTCCTCAAGGTCTGGCAAAGGGCTGGCGTTAAGAGAATATAATTGTCGCTTGGCTATTCGGGTCAAGACATTGACTATCTTCCCCGAAGGATGGGTGAGTTGAACAGTCCTAGAGAAGCAATCAATTTTGGCTTGATGAGCTGACATCCAGTCCATACCCAAAATGATATTAATATCTGAAGATTTAAGGGCTATCAAAGACGCGAGAAAAAACAAGTCTGTCGACTTGGATTTCATTTCCATAACTTACCCTAGAGGTCTGCCATCTAGAACCAGGGGTAGAAATTTCCATAGTGGATGGCATGTCACAGAATGCAACGTTATGCAAACGAGCATAATTTTCGGATATAAAAGAATGAGAGGCTCCTGTATCGAAAAGAACAGATGCCGGGTGGCAATTTACAAGAAGCGTACCGAGAACGACGTTGGGATCCTCTTGAGCTTCTTCGGCAGAGATACAGTTGACATGGCCACGTGAAGCGGTGACCAGTTTGGCGTGGAATATTTTCCCTGTCGGCTTGCCACGGCCAACAGCTTTAGCAGATTGGTTGGGGTTGGTCTGAGGACACTCACGCATATAGTGACCAGATTCCCCACACTTGAAACAAGTCACGGAACTGGTACGTGGAGGAGCATTATTGATTGGACCCCCATAGGGCTTGGCTGGAGCAGACTGTTGAACGGGGCGAGGCGCCTGGAAAGATGGCCTCGGTGTGAACCTGGGTGGCAGGGCGGTGTTGGGTACCCACACGCGGCGCTTCTGAGGACCAGCACCAGATGAGGAACCCATATCACGGCCATGCTTGCGTGTTGCGTCATAGTCAGTCTGACCAGTTTCAGCACTGATGGCTTTATTGACAAGTTTCTGAAAAGATGTGCACTCATGCAGACGGAGGTCGCGGCGAAGCTCAGGACTAAGTCCCTTACGGAACCTTGCTTGCTTCTTGGCGTCAGTAGAAACTTCCTCGGTTGCATATCGTGCGAGATTACCGAACTCCCTGCTATAAACATCCACAGAAAGTCGGCCTTGGGTGAAATTGCAGAATTCCTCACGTTTACGGTCCATGAGACCCTCCGGAATGTGATGTTCATGGAAAGCCTCGCTGAACTCAGCCCAAGTAGTGACATGGCCCGCTGGGCGCATAGCTCCATAATTCTCCCACCATAGACTGGCGGGGCCTTCAAGATGATATGCAGCAAAGGTGACCTTGTCAGCCTCCGATACCAGCGCGGAACGCAGTTTGTGAGAGATACTGCGAAGCCAGTCATCAGCGTCGAGAGGCTCGATGGAGTGGTGGAACGTGGGTGGATGTAATTTGATAAAATCACTGAGTGACACCACGTTAGTCCTCTGATGGTGTGCTGTGTTCTGTTCAATACGCTCCAACAAACGGTTGGTCTCCCGCTTGTTTCTCTCAGCTTCCATCATAACCTCGGCTAGTGAAGGAGGATGAGGCAGATTTGCATCCCTGACTTCACTGCCTTCGGCCTGCTCTTGAGGAGCAGGGTTAGTGCGCGTGTTGACCATCCTAGGTAAACAAGACAATGATTTAGTCAGGATGATAAAATTCCGACATAGGACATATAATGTAAGGAATAACTCGGAATGCAAGATGATCATCCGTATGACATGGTAGATACAGAAACTGCTTCTTTTATTCCATCGTCATACACACCATACAGGGTTTAGTACAAGACCAAACAAAGTACTAATACGGTGAAAAGAGGATTACATCTCATCGGAGGCATCCCAAGCTCCTATACATTATTTTTCTACACCTCCGGAAAGAGTACAAACTAGGTCATATCCCACGAGTCACGTGGGACGATAGAAGACACAGCTAGTGCGAACTAGTGATACTACCACTAACTCAGACCGATCCGTAGTAGTCCTCATAGAAGTCACCTCCATAGCCTGGAAGCTCAACATGATCATCCGGAAACAGACGGTCTCGCGGAGCTTGTGGACCATAGGGGCTAGGATGAGGCCTTGGACCAACAGACGGTGGCCTGCGGGGACCGCGAGGTGGGGTGATGCCTCCTACATCACGCCAAACCATCACGTCCGGCAGAGCAGATCTCACAGGATAGAGATCGCGCATATCTGAATATCCAGCTTGCACCACCGGTGCGAACCGAGTCAAAGTGGCCCAGTGGTCAGCACGGGTATTGAAGAGCTCTAACCTCAAGGCCCGATTTTCACAGTCCTTATCCTCGAGCATCTCAGCAGTGGTGCGAGTCCGTGAATCCTCCTGAGTGGGGTCAGCATAAATAGCCTGGAGATACCCTTGTGCTCCCGGAAGTGATCCTGGCATATACCGGAAATCAGAGTCCCGAAATAAACCAGATATGACTCGCATAATGGTCATCATAGAGTAGGCGGCGTCCTGCACAGCCATCTCAATAGTAACCCCGAGTCCATAGGAGCAGTGAAGAGGCTCGGTGGATCCAGGATAAGATGGAAATATCCTGACAGTGCAGAGATACTGGCTTTGGTTAAAGTCTCGGAATTGCTCTTCGACCGTGTACTCGGGATACCAGCGGTATCCAGCCTCAGTCATTACCCTGACCAACTTGGCAGTATGGCCGGGTACATCTAGGCATCGAGTCAGGTGAACCACTTGATTGAGGTCGCGAGTGGCCATCTGAAAGCACAATCATAATGCAAAGGCATTAGAATTTCTAGCAAAATTTCGGCAGCATAACAGCTGTAAATGCTCAAAAAGGATTTTGAGACATTTGACAAAGGATTTCGTACGCACTCAACATCATCATATCAAAGTTCTGAAACCATTCTAGCAACATAATGTGGTAGTAGAACTGAACTAGGCTTGTAACCATCAAACTTATAAGGTACTACTGATTAGTAACTCGTGATCCTGATAGAGAGAACAGATCCTAATTCCTTAACCCCCGGTGGAAGAACGGACTGACTCAGATCAGAAAGTCATAAGATAAAGGAGTAAAAAGAGCCTTACGTTCCAACCCACAAACAATTCCCCTACATATAACTAAAGAATTTCTAGACTCAACATCGACCAGTTTGGCTTGGAGAACCTACAGGCAGTCCGGCTCTGATGCCAACGCTGTCAGGACCCCGACTCGGTGTCACATCGATCTAGCCGGTAACACCTCATATCACTTTGCGGCATCACACACGGTATCCCCACGGGTGTCGCCTTACCTTTGCCCGGGACCGTTTGCGCCTTTTGGCTCACGTATATGATAGTGTCGCTAGCATCCATATGATAAGGAGCCCGGGCTGACATGACTAGTCGTAAACCCAAAGTGGCACGGACTTACAGGGACAGGCATCCATGACCCAGCTTCGAACGTGTCGGTCATCAGCAAGTGGGTCCGGGCTGTAGCGCTGGGCTACCAGGACTCCGGTAAACCGGGCTGTAGCGGGCTAACAGGACTCCGGTACTCAAAGCGTGACATTTCCCCGAAGGGACAGACACAGGAACGAAGAAGGACACATGCCGGCCAGCCTAAGTGTTCCAGAGCAGTAGCAAGCTACCATGGCTCAGCGGTAACACTAGGAGACATTTCCCGGTAAGAGAGGCTACTAAAGATAAACAACTAGATAGTCAGATCCCACACATACCAAGCATTTCAATCATACACACAATATGCTCGATATGTGCAAATACAACGAAGCATCACAACATGACTCTACGACACAAGTACTTTATTTAAGGCTCAGGGAGCCATACATAACATACACAAAGGTACGGGTCTCACGACCCAACATACAAGTCATACAGTCATACAAACCAGCAGCGGAAGTACATTGTCTGAGTACAGACAACTAGTAAAATAAAAGAGGCTTGGAAAGCCTAGCTATACTACGTGGTCCATCACAATCTCAGGGTCACCACCTGGGTCCTTAGCCTACTCGTTGATGTCAACGTCTACATAGAACCCATCAGAAGGGGTTGCAGCGTCTTCTGTAAAAATGTAGATTATAGCAACATGAGTACAAAGGTACTCAGCAAGACCTACATCAGATCCTACATACATGCATATTATCAAGAAGGGTTGGTGGAGTTATTGCAGCAAGCCAGCTTTGACTCTTGGCTAGACTATCCTACGATACTCCAACTTGAAATGGTTTTGCGCACACGAGTCCACTACTCACCACTTCAATACACTACCGAGGTTCCACCTCTGTCTTCCTACGGAAGGGCCATCCTCGGCACTCACACTTATCTTGAGGCTTTTAGTAGTTTCCATTTACTTGTCTATGAACTGTATCGGCAACCAAGTAGTCCTTTACCGCGGACGCGGCTATTCGAATAGATCATGTTAACCCTGCAGGGGTGTACTTCTTCATACACGCTCTCACCACTTATCATCGTTTACACGACATGTACTCGGCAACCTTCAAGCGGAAGCCCAACGTGGGTGTCGGCCACGACCTACCTAATCACCTAAGCCTCCAGTCCAGGTTTATCGCCTATTCAGGTTCCATCCGCAGGGAGTCCGGCCGAGGTTTCCCATATGGCCCCGAACGATGTGAACAGGGTTCCCGAGATACCTAACGGGTATTCGGTACACCCGGCCACGTACCTACCGCATCACAGCCCACCCCTACGGTCAGCGCTGTCCACGGCCTCCAGTAGGCTACAAACACCAGAAACTACTTGCAACTCCTGGACGGAGAACTAGGGTGAATAAGAAGCCGAGAGGGTCCATTGGTTTCGGGCCCAATGCATGGTAGTAGCTGATTCTTAAATCACACATACAGATCTCAGTGCTTAAGGTCGGCTTCAATGAAACAACCCACCATGTACTCCTACATGGCCTCTCATCGATACCTTTACCAAATCGTGTTCACCACACCACTCTCATTACCAACATTAACATTTCACTCTAGCCCATCACCCAGATGAACCAGACCTGACACGACTCTAAGCATAGCAGGCATAGCAAGGTAGGAACAACACATACATATGGCTCAATCAACTCCTACACATGCTAGTGGGTTTCATCTAGTTACTGTGGCAATGACAGGTCATGCAGAGGAAATGGGTTCAACTACCGTAGCACACAGCAGTTTGAATCGCGTTGTCTTAATGCAGTAAAAGAGAGCAGGAGCGAGAACATGGGATTGTATCGATATGATCAAATGGTTGGTTGCTTGCCTGATGGTTCGTTGCACGGATACGGTTCTTCGTTAGGGTAATCACGGTACTCCTCGGGGACAGATCCTGTCGCAAAGGACACCGATACACAAACATCACCAAACAATATGCAACAATATGATGCATGCATGAAACATGGCAATATGAGTGTGTTGGGCTAATGCAACTAAAACCAGATGTGTTTGAACAAATTTGAATCAAAGATTCAAATTCCAAATTCAAATATGGCCTTTTAAAGTGCTTTTCCTTGTTCTGATTAAAACATCAATTTAACTTGTTTGATCATGCATGAAAATAGTACAGATGGATAGATTGGATTTTTCTGATCATTTTTCATATATAATTTGTCCAATTTGGAATTACAGAATAAAATTTATGAATTTTTGAAGTTTAATTAATATTCTGGAATTTCCTGATTTAATTTAAATCCAGAAATATAATTACTGTGTCAGCATGACGTCAGCATGACGTCAGTGGTCAACTGTGGCTGGTTGAAGTCAAACCTGACGTGTGGGGGCCACACGTCAGTGACAGGGGGGGTTAAACAGATTTAAATTAATCCTAATTACTTAATTAGTGGCACTGGGGCCCACTGTCAGTGTCAGGGGGGGTTGACTAACAGTAGTTAGCGCTAACCTAACCACCTGGCCGACAGGGCCCACGCGTCAGTGACCCTGGGGGGTCAAACCCCAGGTCGGTCAAGTCAAACCCCACCGGCGACATGACGCCGGCGAGATCCGAGACGGCGGCGAGAGTGCTTTTTGCCATTCCGGCGACCAAATGGACGGCGGAAGGCATCTACGTGTTGCTGAGGCTGAGCCGCGTCTATTGGTGGTGGTGGTTGGGCTCGAGGTGGCCGGAGTTGACGGCGGCGAGCTCGGCTGCGGTGGCCGGAGTTCGGGTGCGGTCGGGATCAGTGTTGCAGGGGGTTTGGGGAGGCGTTGGTGCGTTCTACGTGCTCCTCGTGATGTGTGGAGCACGATGGCGAGCTCGGTTGGGCGCTACGGCGACCGTGGCCACGACGGCGACATCGCCGGCGGCGTGGAGCTTTCGGTCGAGGTGGAGCTAGGGCCTAGAGGTCGGGAGAGACCAGGGAAGAAGGGGGAATCGCTCCGGGGGCTCACCGCGGTTGCAGTGGGCGTCGAAGCAGGCTCGGGGACGCGCCGGAGACGACGAATTTGACGGCGACGGTGGTCGGAGTCCGAAGAGGGGAACGGCGACGTGGCGGCGATGTAGGGCTTCCGGGGACCCGTGGAGCGGTGGGGAGGAAGAGGGAGTTGTGGCGGAGCTTCTGAGCTAATCGGGGGAGCGAGGGGTGGTCGGAGGCGGTGGCTATGGCGAACGGCGGCGACGGTCATGTTCGGCCGAGCGAGAGAGAGAGCGAGAGAGAGGAAGGAGAGAGCCAGGGAGAGTGAGAGAGAGCAGGGGGAGAGGCGTGGCGTCGTCCAGGGCGTCGAGCGAGGAGGGGAGGCCAGGCAAGCAGGCGAGCAGGTGGCGTGGCGCGGTGGCGCGCGCGCGCGCGCCGGCCACACTCCCCTCCCTCTGTCTGGACGAAGACGACAGAGGAGGGAGGTGGGCTGGGCTGGCTGGGCCAGCCAGCTGGCTGGGCCGCACAGTGGAGGAGCCCAGGTAGGTTTTTCCCCCTTTCTTTTCTGTTTTCTGTTTTTATTTAATATATCTGCAACTTTGTTGAATTAAATAAAATACCTAGACAACTCCAAAAATCACCAAACTACTCCTGGTCCATAGTTGGATTATTTCCAACATGAAACATTTTAGTTTGGAGATATTTGAGCATTTAAATATTTTATATAATTTTAAATGCCCAAATTCAAATAGTTATGATTTAATTCAAAAACCCTAGGATGGCCTAGGAAAATGTGCACCACTTTTGCAGAGGTTCTGAACCAAGACAAAAATGATGGGCATTTTAGAAGGGCATTTCAGGTTCATTGAAAATTATTTTAGTAAACCCTAGTTGGTTTCAGAGGGGACTGGGGGTTCTGTCATCCCCATTTCAGGTTTCTGCTGAAAGAGTAAACATGAT
>NC_057813.1:344739857-344744513 GCF_018294505.1 Triticum aestivum
CGCTGGGCGCATAGCTCCATAATTCTCCCACCATAGACTGGCGGGGCCTTCAAGATGATATGCGGCAAAGGTGACCTTGTCAGCCTCCGCTACCAGCGCGGAACGCAGCTTGTGAGAAATACTGCGAAGCCAGTCATCAGCGTCGAGAGGCTCGACGGAGTGGTGGAACGTGGGTGGATGCAATTTGATAAAATCACTAAGTGACACCACGTTAGCCCTCTGATGGTGTGCTGTATTCTGTTCAATACGCTCCAACAAACGGTTTGTCTCCCGCTTGTTTCTCTCAGCTTCCATCATCACCTCGGCTAGTGAAGGAGGATGAGGCAGATTTTCATTCCTGGCTTCACTGCCTTCGGCCTGCTCTTGAGAAGCAGGGTTGGCGCGCGTGTTGACCATCCTAGGTAAACAAGACAAAGATTTAGTCAGAATGATAAAATTCCGACATAGGAATACATAATGTGAGGAATAACTCGGAATGCAAGATGATCATCCGTATGACATGGTAGATACAGAAACTGCTTCTTTTATTCCATCGTCATACACACCATACAAGGTTTAGTACAAGACCAAACGAAGTACTATTACGGTGAAAAGGGATTACATCTCATCGGAGGCATTCCAAACTCCTATACATTATTTTTCTACAACTCCGGAAAGAGTACAAACTAGGTCATATCCCACGAGTCACGCGGAACGATAGATGACACAGCTAGTGCAAACTAGGGATACTACCCCTAACTCAGACCGATCCGTAGTAGTCCTCATAAAAGTCACCTCCATAGCCTGGAAGCTCAACATGTTCATCCGGAAACAGATGATCTCGCGGAGCTTGTGGACCATAGGGGCTAGGATGAGGCCTTGGACCAACAAACGGTGGCCTGCGGGGACCGCGAGGTGGGGTGATGCCTCCTACATCACGCCAAACCATCACGTCAGGCAGAGCAGATCTCACAGGATAGAGATCGCGCATATCTGAGAATCCAGCTTGCACCGCCGGTGCGAACCGAGTCAAAGTGGCCCAGTGGTCAGCACGGGTATTGAAGAGCTCTAACCTTAAGGCCCGATTTTCACGATCCTTAACCTCGAGCATCTCAGCAGTGGTGCGAGTTCGTGAATCCTCCTGAGTGGAATCAGCATAAATAGCTTGGAGATATCCTTGTGCTCCCGGAAGTGATCCTGGCATATACCGGAAATCAGAGTCCCGAAATAAACCAGATCTGACTCGCATAATGGTCATCATGGAGTAGGCGGCATCCTGCACAGCCATCTCAATAGTAACCCCGAGTCCATAGGAGCAGTGAAGAGGCTCAGTGGATCCAGGATAAGATGGAAATATCCTGACAGTGCAGAGATACTGGCTTTGATTGAAGTCCCGGAATTGCTCTTCGACCGTGTACTCAGGATACCAGCGGTATCCAGCCTCAGTCATTACCCTGACCAACTTAGCAGTATGGCCGGGTACATCTAGGCATCGAGTCAGGCGAACCACTTGATTGAGGTCGCGAGTGGCCATCTGAAAGCATAATCATAATGCAAAGGCATTAGAATTTCTAGCAAAATTTCGACAGCATAACAGCTGTAAATGCTCAAAAAGGATTTTGAGACATTTGACAAAGGATTTCGTACACACTCAACATCATCATATCAAAGTTCTGAAACCATGTTGGCAACACAATGTGGTAGTAGAACTGAACTAGGCTTGTAACCATCAAACTTATAAGGTACTACTGATTAGTAACACGTGATCCTGATAGAGAGAACAGATCCTAATTCCTTAACCCCCGGTGGAAGAATGGACTGACTCAGATCAGAAAGTCATAAGGTATAAGGAGTAAAAAGAGCCTTACGTTCCAACCCACAAACAATTCCCCTACATATAACTAAAGAATTTCTAGACTCAACATCGACCAGTTTGGCTTGGAGAACCTACAGGCAGTCCGGCTCTGATGCCAACGCTGTCAGGACCCCGACTCGATGTCACATCGATCTAGCTGGTAACACCTCATATCACTTTGCGGCCTCACGCACGGTATCCCCACGGGTGTCGTCTTACCTTTTCCCGGGACCGTTTGCGCCTTTTGGCTCACGTATATGATAGTGTCGCTAGCATCCATATGATAAAGAGCCCGGGCTGACATGACTAGTCGTAAACCCAAAGTGGCACAGACTTACAGGGACAGGCATCCATGACCCAGCTTCGAACGTGTCGGTCATCAGCAAGTGGGTCCGGGCCGTAGCACTGGGCTAGCAGGACTCCGGTAAACCGGGCTGTAGCGGGCTAACAGGACTCCGGTACTCAAAGCGTGACATTTCCCCGAAGGGACAGACACAGGAACGAAGAAGGACACATGCCGGCCAGCCTAAGTGTTCCAGAGCAGTAGCAAGCTACCATGGCTCAGCGGTAACACTAGGAGACATTTCCCGGTAAGAGAGGCTACTAAAGATAAACAACTAGATGGTCAGACCCCACACATACCAAGCATTTCAATCATACACACAATATGCTCGATATGTGCAAATACAACGAAGCATCACAACATGACTCTATGACACAAGTACTTTATTTAAGGCTCAGGGAGCCATACATGTCATACACACAAGTACGGGTCTCACGACCCAACATACAAATCATACAGTCATACAAGCCAACAGCGGAAGTACTTTGTCTGGGTACAGACAACTAGTGAAATAAAAGAGGCTTGGAAAGCCTGGCTATACTATGTGGTCCTTCACAAGCTCAGGGTCACCACCTGGGTCTTTAGCCTACTCGTTGATGTCAACGTCTACATAGAACCCATCAGAAGGGGTTGCAGCGTCTTCTGTAAAAATGTAGATTATAGCAACATGAGTACAAAGGTACTCAACAAGACTTACATCAGATCCTACATACATGCATAGTATCAAGAAGGGTTGGTGGAGTTATTGCAGCAAGCCAGCTTTGACTCTTGGCTAGACTATCCTACGATACTCCATTGAAATAGTTTTGCGCACACGAGTCCACTACTCACCACTTCAATACACTACCGAGGATCCACCTCCGTCTTCCTACGGAAGAGCCATCCTCGGCACTCACACTTATCTTGAGGCTTTTAATAGTTTTCATTTACTTGTCTATGAACTGTATAGGCAACCAAGTAGTCCTTTACCGCGGACGCGGCTATTCGAATAGATCATGTTAACCCTGCAGGGGTGTACTTCTTCATACACGCTCTCACCACTTATCGTCGTTTACACGACATGTACTCGGCAACCTTCAAGCGGAAGCCCAACGTGGGTGTCGGCCACGACCTACCTAATCACCTAAGCCTCCAGTCCAGGTTTATCGCCTATTCAGGTTCCATCCGCAGGGAGTCCGGCCGAGGTTTCCCAGACGGCCCCGAACGATGTGAACAGGGTTCCCGAGATACCTAACGGGTATTCGGTACACCCGGCCACGTACCTACCGCATCACAGCCCACCCCTACGGTCAGCGCTGTCCACGGCCTCCAGTAGGCTACAAACACCAGAAACTACTTGCAACTCCTGGACGGAGAACTAGGGTGAATAAGAAGTCGAGAGGGTCCATTGGTTTCGGGCCCAATGCATGGTAGTAGCTGATTCTTAAATCACACATACAGATCTCAGTGCTTAAGGTCGGCTTCAATGAAACAACCCACCATGTACTCCTACATGGCCTCTCATCGATACCTTTACCAAATCGTGTTCACCACACCACTCTCATTACCGACATAATCATTTCACTCTAGCCCATCACCCAGATGAACCAGACCTGACACGACTCTAAGCATAGCAGGCATAGCAAGGTAGGAACAACACATACATATGGCTCAATCAACTCCTACATATGCTAGTGGGTTTCATCTAGTTACTGTGGCAATGACAGGTCATGCAGAGGAAAAGGGTTCAACTACCGTAGCACACAGCAGTTTGAAACGCGTTGTCTTAATGCAGTAAAAGAGAGCAGGAGCGAGAACATGGGATTGTATCGATATGATCAAATGGTTGGTTGCTTGCCTGATGGTTCGATGCACTGATACGGTTCTTCGTTAGGGTAATCACGGTACTCCTCGGAGGCAGAACCTGTCGTAAAGGACAGCGATGCACAAACATCACCAAACAATATGCGACAATATGATGCATGCATGAAACATGGCAATATGAGTGTGTTGGGCTAATGCAACTAAAACCAGAAGGGTTTGAACAAATTTGAATCAAAGATTCAAATTTCAAACTCAAGCATGGCCTTTTAAAGTGCTTTTCCTTGTTCTGCTTGAAACATCAATTTAACTTGTTTGATAATGCATGAAAATGGTACAGATGGATAGATTGGATTTTTCTGATCATTTTTCATATATAATTTGTCCAAATTGGAGTTACAGAATAAAAGTTATGAATTTTTGAAGTTTAAATAATATTCTGGAATTTCATGATTAAATTTAAATCCAGAAATTATAATTATTGCGCCAGCATGACGTCAGCATGACGTCAGTGGTCAACTGCTGCTGTCTGGGGTCAAACCTGACGTGTGGGGTCCACACGTCAGTGACAGGGGGTTAAACAGGGTTAGTTTAATCCTAATTAGGGGTTAGTGGCGCTGGGGGCCCACTGTCAGTGTCAGGGGGTTAACCATTAGTGGTTAGCACTAATCCTAATTAG
>NC_057813.1:344744635-344745264 GCF_018294505.1 Triticum aestivum
GGCGAGGCCCGAGACGGCGGCGCGACGCGGGATCGCGCTACAGGGCACGCGCGAGGCCGTGCTTGGGCTCGTTGGAAAGCTCTTGCTCCCGCGCGTCAAACGGTGGCCGTGGCTGGGCCTGGGGTGGCCAGAGTCGACGGCGGCGAGCTCGGCTGCGGCCGCCGGAGTTCGGGTGCGGTCGGGATCGGTGTTGCAGGGGGTTTGGGGAGGCGTTAGTGCGTGCTGCGTGCTCCAAGTGAGGTGTGGAGCACGATAGTGTGCTCGGTTGGGTGCTACGGTGACCGTGGCCACGACGGCGACATCGCCGGCGGCGTGGAGCTCTTGGCCAAGGTGGGGCTAGGGCCTAGAGATCGAACGAGACCAGGGGAGAAGGGGGAAACGACTCGGGGGCTCACCGCGGAGCTGCAGGGATGGTTAGCGGGCTCGGGGACGCGCTGGAGACGGCAAATTTGACGGCGACGATGGTCAGAGCCTGAAGAGGGGAACGGCGACGTGGCGGCGATGCAGGGCTTCCGGGGAGCTGTGGGTCGGTGGAGAGGGAAGAGGGGGTCGAGGCGGAGCTCCTGAGCTAGTCGGGGGAGCGAGGGGTGGCCGGAGACGGCTGCTGTGGCGAACGGCGGCGAGGGTGG